>NC_056747.1:21035520-21220520 GCF_019279795.1 Protopterus annectens | reverse complement strand
ATGCTGTGGAAATTTTTTGTACCCTTCTCCTGACTGATACCTTTCAACAATGAGATCCCTTTGATGTTTTGTAAGCTCTCATCATGGCTTTTGCTGTAGTAGGCAACTGAGTAAATGTCAGAAAAATCCTACTAGGACAGCTGAACTTTTTTGGGGGTTAATCAGAGCCTCTTTAATTGATGGCACATATGTACCCAAGAAGACTGAATGCTGTAATTAAATCAAAAGTTGCTTCAACAAAGTATTAGATTAAGATGCAACCACCTTATTGTATGTTTTTTATTTTTTATATTTTTTCCACTAACAGGTTTTCTTTTTCAATTGAATTGTACAGGTTATAGGTCACATTAAAGGTGGGAAAAGTTTTGAAGTGATTTATTGTGGTCACATTTTTTATATCTCAAAAACCTGCATTTTAACGGGGTGTGTACACTTTTTATATCTACTGTATATGTATATGAGAGTGCCACAAGTGATCTAAATAGCATGTGTGTGTATATCACTGTATATGGGGGTACTACAAGTGATCTAAATAGCATGTATGTGTACATATGTATATGTATGTGGGAGTATGACAAGTGATCTAAATAGCGTGTGTGTGTGTGTATGTATATGGGAGTACTACAAGTGCTCTAAATTGCATGTCTGTGTGTACATATGTATATGAAAGTACTACAAGTGATCTTAATAGCGTGTGTGTGTGTGTACATAAGTATATGTATATGGGAGTACTACTGGTGATCTAAATAGCATGTTTGTGCACATATATATTTGAATATGAGAGCACTACAAGTGTCCTGTCTTTTCATCAATTTTGGAGGGCTGTCCAGTTCTTTGCAAAGTCATTGTTGTCCCATATTTTATCCACTTTTTGATGACTGCCTTCACTATGTTCCACGGTATATCCAGTGCTCTGGAAATTTTTTGTACCCTTCTTTTGACTGATACTTTTCAACAATGAGATCCCTTTGATGCTTTCTAAGCTCTCATCATGGCTTTTGCTGTAGTAGGCAACTGAGTAAATGTCAGAAATATCCTACTAGGACAGCTGAACTTTATTTGGGGTTAATCAGAGTCTCTTTAATTGATGGCACATGTGTATCCAAGAATACTGAATGCTGTAATTAAATCAAAAGGTGCTTCAACAAAGTGTTAGATTAAGATGCAACCACCTTATTGTATGTTTTTTATTTTTTATATTTTTTCCCCTAACAGATTTTATTTTCAATTGAATTGTACAGGTTAGAGGTCATATTAAAGGTGGGGAAATTAATTTTGAAGTGATTTATTGTGGTCTCATTTTTTATATCACAAAACCCTGCATTTTAACGGGTTGTGTACACTTTTTATATCTACTGTATATGTATATGGGAGTACCACAAGTGATCTAAATAGCATGTGTTTGTACATATGTATATGGGAGTACTACAAGTGATCTAAATAGCGTGTGTGTGTGTACATATGTATATGGGAGTACTAAAAGTGATCTAAATAGCATGTGTGTGTGTGTGTCTGTGGATATGCATATGGGAATGCTACACGTGATCTAAATTGTGTGTGTGTGTGTGTGTGTGTGTGTGTGTGTGTGTGTGTGTGTGTGTGTGTGTGTGTGTGTGTGTACATATGTATATGGGAATACTATAAGTGATCTAAATAGCATGTGTTTGTACATATGTATATGGGAGTACTGCAAGTGATCTAAATAGCGTGTGTGTGTGTGTGTGTGTGTGTGTGTGTGTGTGTGTACGTATGTATATGGGAGTACTGTAAGTGATCTAAATAGCATGTGTGTGTACATATGTATATGGGAGTGTCAAAAGTGATCTAAATAGCGCTTTGTGTGTGTGTGTGTACATATGTATATGGAAGTACTATGAGTGATCTAAATAGCATGTGTTTGTGTACATATGTATATGGGAGTACTATAAGTGATCTAAATAGCATGTGTGTGTACATATGTATATCGGAGTACTACAAGTCATCTAAATAGCGGGTGTGTGTGTGTAGATATGTATATGGGAATACTACACGTGATCTAAATAGCATGTATGTGTACATATGTATGTGGGAGTACCACAAGTAATCTAAACTGTGTGTGTGTGTGTGTGTGTGCGTGTGTGTGTGTGCATATGCATATGGGAGTACCATAAGTGAGCTAAATAGCATGTGTGTGTACATATGTATTTGTATGTGGGAGTGCCATATGTGAGCTAAATAGCATGTGTGAATGTGTGTACATATGTGTATGGGATTACCACAAGTGATCTAAATGTCATGTGTGTGTGTGTGTGTGTGTGTGTGTGTGTGTGTGTGTGTATGTATATATATCACTGTGTATGAGAGTACTACAAGTGATCTAAATAGCATGTATGTGTACATATGTATATGTATGTGGGAGTTTGACAAGTGATCTAAATAGCATGTGTGTGTATGTATATGGCAGTACTACAAGTGATCTAAATCGCATGTCTGTGTGTAGATATGTATATGAAAGTACTACAAGTGGTTTTAATAGCATGTGTGTGTATATATGTATATGGGAGTACTACAGGTGATCTAAATAGCATGTGTATGTAGATATATATTTGTATATGAGAATACTACAAGTGACAAGTGTCTTGTCTTTTCATCAGTTTTCGAGTGACATCCAGTTCTTTGCAAAGTCATTGTTGTCCCATATTGTATCTGCTTTTTGCTGACTGTCTTCACTGTGTTCCATGGTATATCCAATGCTCTGGAAATTTTTTGTACCCTTCTCCTGACTGATACCTTTCAACAATGAGATCCCTTTGATGCTTTGTAAGCTCTCATCATGGCTTTTGCTGTAGTAGGCAACTGAGTAAATGTCAGAAAAATCCTACTAGGACAGCTGAACTTTATTTGGGGTTAATCAGAGTCTCTTTAATTGATGGCACATGTGTACCCAAGAAGACTGAATGCTGTAATTAAATCAAAAGTTGCTTCAACAAAGTATTAGATTAAGATGCAACCAACTTATTGTATGTTTTTTATTTTTTATATTTTTCCCCTAACAGATTTTATTTTCAATTGAATTGTACAGGTTAGAGGTCACATTAAAGGTGGGGAAAGTTTGGAAGTGATTTATTGTGGTCTCATTTTTTTATATCACAAAAACCTGCATTTTAACAAGGTGTGTACACTTTTTATATCTACTGTATATGGGAGTGCCACAGGTGATCTAAATAGCATGTGTGTGTGTACGTATGTATATGGGAGCACTACAAGTGATCTAAATAGCGTGTGTGTACATATGTATATGGGAATACTATAAGTAATCTAAATAGCATGTGTTTATACATATGTATATGGGAATACTATAAGTAATCTAAATAGCATGTGTTTGTACATATGTGTATGGGAGTACCACAAGTGATCTAAATAGCATGTGTGTGTGTACATATGTTTATGGGAGTACTACAAGTGATCTAAATAGCATGTGTGTGTACATACGTATATGGGAGTACCAAAAGTGATCTAAATAGCGTGTGTGTGTGTGTATACATATGTATATGGGAGTACTACAAGTGATCTAAATAGCATGTGTGTGTACATATGTATATGGGAGTGCTACAAGTCATCTAAATAAAGTGTGTGTGTGTACATATGTATATGGGAGTACTAGAAGTGATCTAAATAGCATGTATGTGTACATATGTATATGTATGTGTGAGTACCACAAGTGATCTAAATAGCATGTGTGTGTGTGTGTGTGTGTGTGTGTGTGTGTGTGTGTGTGTGTGTGTGTGTATGAATATGGGAGTACCACAAGTGATATAAATAGCATGTTTGTGTACATATGTATATGGGAGTAATACAAAGTGATCTAAATGTGCGTGTGTGTGTACATATGTATATGGGAGTACTACAAGTGATTTAAATAGCATGTGTGTGTACATATAGGTTGGCACTGGGCTATCTGCCCGAAGGCATATATTAGCCCAGCCACATTGTACAGTATTCACCACCCCTTTAGTAGTTCCCTAGACCCTTGTACTAGCAGCTAGTACCCTTGGCCCCTATCTAGTAGTGCTGTTGGTGTGATCCCCGGTGTGAACTTTCTGTTACCCATCCACTTATCAAGGTTCCTCTTGAAGAGTGATAGTGAGGGGCTCTGTCTTATGTAGATCGGGACCCTGTTCCATAGTAAGGGAAGTCTCTGCGAAGGGAATCTACCCCTCCAGCATGTTCTGTTCATTGCTGTGTTGAGGTTTATATCCCTAGAGCGTGTAGCTCGAGTAGATTTGGTTTTGCTAAGATGGAGCATGTTCAACAATTCTTGGTTGGACATGGCTCTGTACGTTAGACAGAGATCGCCTCTGAGAAAGCGGTATGCAACAGAGAACAGTCTTAGCTTTTTCAGTCGTGCTGCATAGGGCAACTGTTTGAGGCCAGTAATCCTCTTGGTTAGGTACCTTTGTGGTCTTTCCAGCTGCTGGAGATGTCTAGCCAGGTACATTCCAATTGGTGCATTGTACTCAATAATGGGTCTGATGAGGGAAGAGTAGAGGGGCACCATTACATCCTTAGATCTTGATGCGAACCCTTTCGTGATCAGATGGGTCACATAGAAGGATTTTCTAACCACTTTGGCAACATGGTTATCAAAGGAAAGCTGACTATCTACTTGGGTCCCTAGATCCCTTATTTCTTCTTCGGATTTCAGGGGATTACCTCCTATGTTGTAGTTTGCGGGTACTCTTTTTTCCAAAGGGGATTACTATGCATTTTTTTGCATTTAGCTTGAGACCATGGCTTTGACACCATGCAGTAGTCTCATTTAGACCCTTCTGGAGGATCTCCATGTCGGCAGGAGACTCTGTTATAGCACCCAGTTTGCAGTCGCCCACAAACTTAGTCAGCCACAGCCCTTCTGTGCTTGCCTGTACTTCTGAGAAGTATATGCCAAACAGGAGGGGCCCCAGGACAGAGCCCTGAGGCACACCACTCGTTACTGGTCTGGATTCGGACATAGATCCCGCTACTCTTACTTTATGGGATCTGTCTGAGAGCCAGTTTGTGATCCATCTTGTGACATAAGGGTTTATGCCCAGGCTGGTGAGCTTATCAATAATACCTGAATGTATATGCATATAGGAGTACCACAAGTGATCTAAATAGTGTGTGTGTGTGTGTGTGTGTGTGTGTGTGTGTGTGTGTGTGTGTGTGTGTGTGTGTGTGTGTGTGGATATGGGAGTACCACAAGTATAAATAGTGTGTGTGTGTGTGTGTGTGTGTGTGTGTGTGTGTGTGTGTGTGTGTGTGTGTGTGTGTATGTGTGTGTGTGTATATGAATATGGGAGTACCACAAGTGATATAAATAGCATGTGTGTGTACATATGTATATGGAAGTACTACAAGTGATCTAAGTAGCGTTGTTGCCTCACAGCAAGAGGTTCTCCTGTTCGATTCTCGGCTGGGCTTGGGAGTGCCTTCTGTGTGGAGTCTGCATGTCCTCCCCGCAGTTGGGTAGCATTTGAAAGACATGCATGTGTAAATGGGCATGCCTTCATTGAAGGTTGGGCGTCGAGCTGGCACCTCAGCATTTCGTAAAAAAATCTACTGCCAATCAGTGGCTGTGGCGACCCCCTTACCGGGAAAAGCCGAAAGACAAACAACAACAACAAGTGATCTAAGTAGCATGTGTGTGCGTGTACATATGTATATGTATAAGGGAGTACCGCAAGTGATCTGAATAGCATATGTGTGTACATATGTATATGTATATGGGAGTACTACAAGTGATCTAAATAGCATGTGTGTGTGTGTGTACATATGTATATGGGAGCACCACAAGTGATCTAAATAGCTCGTGTGTGTGTGCCTGTGTGTATATATGAATATGGGAGTACCACTAGTGATATTAATAGCATGTGTGTGTACATATGAATATGGGAGTACTACAAATTATCTAAATAGTGTGTGTTTGTGTGTGTGTGTGTGTACATACATATGTATATGGGAGTACTACAAGTGATCTAAATAGCACGCGCGTGTGTGTGTGTGTGTGTGTACATATGTATATGGGAATACTAACAAGTGGTCTAAATAGCATGTGTGTGTGTTTACATATATATATGGGAGTACTACAGATGATCTAAATAGCATGTGTGTGTACATATGTATATGGGAATACTACAAGTGATCTAAATAGCATGTGTGTGTACATATTTATACGTATGTGGGAGTACCACAAGTGATCTAAATGGCAAAAGACTGACAGCAAAATATCCAAACTCCAAATCGCTGACAAAATTGAAGTAATCCTAGGGAAGGGGTTGTGCCATTTCCTCACTGTTGTGCAACCTCAGAGTCAATATATAGAATTAGCAGAGAGATGCAAGGGGGTTGTGTCTCCCATGAGTTCTGGATATAGTTAGATTTTTGTCAATATTTTATGTTTAGATATTTTGCTGTCAGTATTATGCTCTTAGATCATTTGCAGTACTCCCATACCCATGCACACGGATATTTCTATATATCTGTAGCTATATCTATCAATATATATATATATATATATATATATATATATATGGGTCCCTATGAGTTGATCGACAACTCAAAACAGCGACAGTGACTTCACCGACAAGTCACATCGCGAAAACGGACGTTTCGGTACGGATGCAAATTCGCTACTCATGCCTACCATGGTTTGTTGGCGTGGCAGTGTCATGCAACCATGGTAGGCATGAGTACCGGATTTACATCCGGTACTCGGTAAACGTCCGTGTTTTGCGATGTCGGCGATGTGACTTGTCGGTGAAGTCACTGTCGCTGTTTTGAGTTGTCGATCAACTCATAGGGACCCATATATATATATATATATATATATATATATATATATATATATATATATATATAAAATATATACATACGTATGTATATACACATTTGCTACGGTAGCTGATGTGCCATAGTTTACATGTCTATAAATACTTAGGCATAAACTTATTTTGCCATGTACACCCACATACATATTTACTGCAAGACATTTTGAGATGACGTGTTTTGTGTCTTGCAGAAAAATAAATATATACATTTAGTTTACATGCCATAATTAATTTTCTGTTTGACCTATGAATATATGCCCTGTAAATATTTCTGTTTGACCTAGGAATACATGCCGTATTAATATTTTTGTTTGACCCAGGAATACATGCCGTATTAATATTTCTATTTGACCTAGAAATACATGTATTAATATTTCTGTTTGACCTTGGAATACATGCTGTGTTACTGTTTCTGTTTGACCTATGAATACATGCTGTGTTACTGTTTCTGTTTGACCTACAAATACATGCTGTGTTACTATTTCTGTTTAACCTAGGAACACATGTCAAATTAATATTTCTGTTTTACTTAGGAGTACATGCCATAATACAATTTCTGTTTGACCTAGGAATACATGCTGTATTACTATTTCTGTTTGACCTAGGAATACATGTCATATTAATATTTCTGTTTGACCTAGGATTACATGCCATATTAATATTTCTGTGTGACTTAGGAATACATGCCGTATTACAGTTTCTGTTTGACCTACGAATACATGCTGTATTACTATATCTGTTTGACCTACGAATACATGCTGTATTACTATATCTGTTTGACCTACAAATACATGCCATATTATTATTTCTGTTTCACCTGCGAATACATGCCATATTAATATTTCTGTTAGACCTAGGAATACATACCGTATTAATATTTCTGTTAGTTACTTGACCAAGAAGATTGTATGCTGTTTCCAGGCATCAAGTGAAAACTTACATAATGCTAAAAAATGTTCACTTTACCAATAATATACGCGTAAATATCATATTTAAATATATCAGACACTGTGCGTTTATGTGCACACGTGTGTGTACACATGCATGCCTGCAAATATGCTTGCGTGTATTATTTGTGTGTGTGTGTGTGTGTGTGTGTGTGTGTGTGTGTATATATATATATATATATATGTGTGTGTGTATGGGAAATGTGTGTGTATGTGTGTGTGTGTATGTGTATGGGAACCTATCAGTTCCAAGAAAGGACACTTACCCGAAGACGAGTTTACCGAGACCACATCGCCGACACAGCACATCACCGACAATGGTAAGTAGTGCCGAAAGGGATGTATTCCCGTTTCTGCAATGTGATGCGATCTCGAAGTTGATGTATTTAAGTGGGGGGTGTGGGAGGTGCAGCTCCCCACATGGGGGGGGGGGGTGCAGCGGGGGCTTCCCCCTGCTATATACATGTTTGTTGTTTTTTATTTAATTGCAAAAGCAGGAATACATTCCATTCCGTAGTATTTATACTTACCTGTGTCAGTGATGTGTTGTGTAGGGCTATGTGGTCACAGTGAACTTGTCTTCGGGTAAGTGATTTTTCATGGATCTGATATGTATCCATATATATATATATATATATATATATATATATATATATATATATATATATAAATGTGGTGTATGTAAGTGTATATGTGTGCTTATGTATTTGTGCGTTAGTGTGCATGTGTTAGTACAGATATATCAGGCACTGTCTACTTAAATGCATTGTGCAGTAGTATCCCACAGGCCAAGTCATCAGACAGGTTAGAAATGGCTGTGATCACTAAGTCAAAATGTGATTTTTTTTCTATTGTCAGGTTATGAATATATGCCATATTTCTGTTTCTGTTAAGACATCCAAAACTTCAAGGGCACAAGCACGACAATCGGAGCCGACCTGTCCACAGAAACAACTTTATTTCAAGGACATGAAAAAGTACAAATGGCCAGTAAGCGCTTTCACGTTATAGTAAACGCTTCTTCAGACTTTTAACTGCCATCTTATCCAAATCACACTTTATAGAATTAAGGAGCCGATCGTCTATCACTTCCTCCTTCTATTAATTAAATACATAAATAAATTAATTAATAAAACCTGACTGGTGTTGCAAAAATGCATAAATAGAAAATAGAAAATACATATGTGTCCATATATTTGGTTGCATATAAAAATTATCTAAATACATATGAAAATGACTTCAGTAAACTGCATATAAAAATGTACATATATAAAACCATATAAAAACTATGCTGAACAACCCACATGACTTCAGTTAATGTGTGAAAGGTCTATCTTGCAAAAAGGTATTTCAATAACATTCTATCGTTTAATTAATAAAACATGACTGATGTTTCAAAATGCATAAATATAAAATACATATGTGTCTATACATTTGAATGCATATAAAAATTACTTAAATGCATATGAAAATGACCAAAATAAACTACATATAAAAACATACATATGTAGAAGCATATAAAAAACTATGCTAAAAAAACTACATGACCTCAATTAATGTGTGAAAGGTCGGCCTTTCAAGAAGGGCTTCAGTGACATTCTATCATTTGACCCATGCAGTCTTTCAGCTTGTAATCTTAGAATCCCATCTAGCGTCTTGTTTTTCAGTGTAATTCCTATCATCACCTAACCTTGCTGTTTTATGTACAAGTTCTATGACTGTAAAACACAATTTATGAGTGGTGTCATTCTGTATGACTTGCCTGGCTAAGGCATTACTCTCATCTTCTTTGTTTATTGAGTATATGTGTTCCCTAATGCGTTCTCTTACTGTCCTGTTAGTTTTGCCGACATAGAAAGTACTACATTTTTGGCAGACTGCTAAATACACTAATCCCTTGTCTTACAGTCAGCATATAATCTAAAAGTAAATTTTTGTTTAGTATCTGGGTGAGTGAATTAATTGGATCCAGATGCATAGTGACAGTGATTACATGACCTACAGGGGAATGTACCCTCTCTGACTGATCTAACTCTTTCTACTCTATTGTTCTCAAAGCAGAGTGCATTAAGAGAACACAACAAATTCATGTTTTTATTAGTTTAAGGGAGCGCTCCCTATCGGGAATACCAGCAGCCATAGTCTCCCACTCACTATCCTCTGTACCATCCATTAATCTAACCTCTAACTCTCCCCCTGGCTTTCTATTAGTTCCGCTCCTTTCCCTACAACTCTCTCAGTCTCCCCCTGTGATATCACTATTGATGTTACAAGGAGTAACCACTAGAGGGCAGTATAACACCGCGACCTACCAGTTACTTTTTTCTTACAAAACAAGTTTCTTTTTGATTAACTACTTTTTACTGTGGTGGAAAGGAACAGACGCCTTTCATTTAATTATGTTTCTGAACTCAAACTTTTCCTAATTACTTATGCTTCTGTGAACATATACTGTTGGCACATTGTACTGTAGTCGCTGTTCTGTTTATTGCATAATTGTGTCAAGGGTTATCTTTTGTAAAGTGCTAAGTGAACATATGTTATTCATTGTTTTATTCCTGCCTCTGGTACCACCTTTACTCACCCCTTGTCTCTCTGAATTTATTCTTATCTTTCTTCTCTTCTCACCACTTGTAAGTCTCTGACTTCCTTGTATACCTTACTTTGAACTTACCTTCCAAATCTCTGATTGTTTTCCTCACTACCTGCCTTCTTACGTCACTACTTGGCTCTACCCGCTCTGTTCGCCCTGTGGGCTCACTCCGCTCCCCTACCCCCCAAAATCTCACCCACCCCTACATCAACTATACTTACACCTGTTCAGTCCCTCCCACTATTAACTTACATCCAGTCAACATCCTTCCCACCCTCTGCATTTCCTGTTACCAATCACACCCTTACTACCCTCATATATTTAATTACATCACTCCAATTCATTCCTGTCAATTAACCAAGGCCAATTACTATGAATATCTTCCTCCAGCAAATGACCCTACTACTCCTCCTAGCATTTTCCTACCACATCACTTGTTACAACTACTCAATACAAAACAACTCTTCCCTCACCCATAAATCCACATCCATTATCTCTCCCATCCCTTCTACATACTCCCTAACGATAAGCCCCACCCTATTCAACACCACTGCCACTACTTATACCCTTCTTAAACCCATCAACACCTACCCCAAATCTGTTATTACCCACAAATACATAATCGTCATCTTCTTTCGGCTGATTCCCGTTAGGGGTCGCCACAGCAGATCACCCGTTTCCATTTCTTCCTGTCCTCTGCATCTTGCTCTGTCACACCAACCATCTGCATGTCCTCTCTCATCACATCCATAAACCTTATCTTAGGCCTTCCTCTTTTCCTGTTACCTGGTAGCTTCATCCTTAGCATCTTTTTCCCAATATACTCAGCATCCCTCCTCAGCACATGTCCAAACCAACGTAATCGTGCCTCTCTGGCTTTGTCTCCAAACCTTCCACCCTGGGCTGACCCTGTAATATACTTATTCCTAATCCTGTCCACCCTCGTTAAACCCAGTGCAAATCTTAACATCTTTAATTCTGCCACATCCAGCTCAAACTCCTGCCTTTTTGTTAATGCCACTGTCTCCAACCCATATAACATAGCTGGTCTCACTACCCTCTTGTAGACTTTCCCTTTCACTCTTACCGGTACTCGTCTGTCACAAATCACTCCTGATACTCTTCTCCACCCACTCCATCCTGCCTGTACTCTCTTCTTCACCTCTCTTCCACACTCACTGTTACTCTGAACTATTGACCACAAGTATTTAAACTCATCCACCTTTGCCACCTGTACTCCCTGCATCCTCACCATTCCTCTATCCTCCCTCTCATTCACACACATATATTCTGTCTTAGTCCTGCTGACCTTCATTCCTCTTCTCTCTAGAGCATATCTCCACCTCTCCAGGGTATCCTCCACCTGTTCCTTACTCTCACTACAGATCACAATGTCATCTGCAAACATCATAGTCCACGGGACTCCTGTCTGATCTTGTCTGTCAACCTGTCCATCACCATTGCAAATAAGGGCTCAGAGCTAATCCTTGATGTAACTCCACCTCCACCGCAGACCTCACCGCTATCACACTACCCTCATACATATCCTGTACCACTCTTACATACTTCTCTGACACTCCCGACTTCCTCATACAATACCACAACTCCTCTCTAGGCACCCTGTCATATGCTTTCTCTAAGTCTACAAACACACAATGCAACTCTTTCTGACATTCTCTGTACTTCTCCATCAACACTCATAATAATACTGCAAAAGATAGTGAAAATACTACAAAAAAACAACTTGAACTAGTAAACGATGGAGATATCCACCCTAACCCAGGTCCTTATGATACAAATTCTCCTACTAATACACAACCTCCCAAACTAACCCAAATCAATACCAGACCAGCAAATAGTCTACTCCTCCTAAATCTAAATATCAGGAGCATCAATAAAAAGATACATGAGCTTCATACTCTAATCTCACAATATCTCCCAGATATAATCAGTTTAACAGAAACATGGCTAAAACCAATTACCAAGGATACAGAGATCCTACCACCTGGATACAGTATCCTTTGGCAAGATAGACTAAAGAAGAAAGGTGGAGGCATTGCTCTACTTTATAAAAATACACTATCCATAGCTAAAACTGAGTTGACTTTACCCCTCTTGGACAAGGCAGAAATACTCTTAACTAAGCTCAAAATAGGTAAAAACAAAACTATCAACTTAGTAACAGGTTATATCCCCCCAGGCAATAATATCCCCATCATGGAAAATTGACTACAATGGCTATCACAAACCTTGCCACAAGAAACTATTCTATTAGGGGACTTTAATATTGACTGACTCACGTGCTCTTCCCAGGCTCCCACTAATCATATCAACCTACTTACCTTCTCTCAACTAATCAAAGAACCACTAGAGTCGACAAAAATAGTAAAAGAGAATCACTTTTAGACTGGATTTTACTAAACAAAATACCTTGCTCATATTTAGCAGGTACCCTTCCTGACTCACTAAGCGACCATCAAACTACCTTCCTACTCAAACATAACTCCCACCACCCCCAAACCCCAAACAATAAGTAACAAAAAACACTTCAACTTACCAAACTTCTTACAAGATCTAAAGCTCTACAACTGGTCGCAACTGTATTATCTACCCTTAGCCAAAGCTATCAAACACTTGACTTAACTCTACCTTCCTAGAAATACTAAATAGGCATGCCCCTGCAAGAACTACCAGAGTTAAATCCAAAACAGTTCCATGGTTATCAAGGGAAACGAGGCAAAAAATAGAAGAAAGGAATAGAGCCTGGACAGCCTGGAGGTCCAACAAAAACCCAGGAACACAGCAAGCATACCAACAGATAAGAAATCTGACTAAGAAACTAGTGATAAAAGGTAAAAGAAATACCCAGGAACACGGCAAGCATACCAACAGATAAGAAATCTGACTAAGAAACTAGTAATGCAAGATAAAATAAATACCCAGGAACACAGCAAGCATACCAACAGATAAGAAATCTTACTAAGAAACTAGTAATAAAAGGTAAAAGAAATACCCAGGAACACGGCAAGCATACCAACAGATAAGAAATCTTACTAAGAAACTAGTAATAAAAGGTAAAAGAAATACCCAGGAACACGGCAAGCATACCAACAGATAAGAAATCTTACTAAGAAACTAGTAATAAAAGGTAAAAGAAATACCCAGGAACACGGCAAGCATACCAACAGATAAGAAATCTAAGAAACTAGTAATAAAAGATAAAAGAAATACCCAGGAACACAGCAGGCATACCAAGAGATAAGAAATCTAACTAAGAAACTAGTGATGAAAGATAAAATAAATACCCAGGAACACGGCAAACATACCAACAGATAAGAAATATAACTAAGAAACTAGTAATAAAAGATAAAAGAAATACCCAGGAACACGGCAAGCATACCAACAGATAAGAAATCTAACTAAGAAACTAGTGATGAAAGATAAAATAAATACCCAGGAACACGGCAAACATACCAACAGATAAGAAATATAACTAAGAAACTAGTAATAAAAGATAAAAGAAATACCCAGGAACACGGCAGGCATACCAACAGATAAGAAATCTAACTAAGAAACTAGTAATAAAAGATAAAAGAAATACCCAGGAACACAGCAGGCATACCAACAGATAAGAAATCTAACTAAGAAACTAGTAATAAAAGATAAATGAAATACCCAGAAACACAGCAAGCATACCAACAGTTAAGAAATCTTACTAAGAAACTAGTAATAAAAGATAAAAGAAATACCCAAGAACACGGCAAGCATACCAACAGATAAGAAATCTAACTAAGAAACTAGTAATAAAAGATGAAAGAAATACCCAAGAACACGGCAAGCATACCAACAGATAAGAAATCTAACTAAGAAACTAGTAATAAAAGATAAAAGAAATACCCAGGAACACGGCAGGCATACCAACAGATAAGAAATCTGACTAAGAAACTAGTAATGCAAGATAAAATAGATTACTTTATAACCCATCAAACCCAACACTTGAACAATCCAAACAAATTCTGAGAAGGCTTAAACAGGTTACTACACCCTGAAAAAAACACTATCCCACCCCCAACAGGCTTAACAAAAGAAAACATAGCTGAATCATTTAATTCATTCTTTACTGAGACTGTACTTGCCCTTGCCCAAAACCAAACCTATACAAATAATACAAGTGCCCCCCCAAAACTTAACAGTCCCACATTTAAGCTACAACCCACCTCAACCTCCTATATAAGAAAACTACTATCCCAACTAAAACCAACAACACTAGGAGCAGATTCCCTCCCCAATGAATTCTTAAAACTAGCAGCAAATGAAATAGCTAAACCAGTCTCAATCCTAATAAACCGATCCATCTCAGAAGGCTTAGTACCCTTTATCTGGAAAACTGCCTGTAACATACCCATACACAAAGGAGGAAATTTTTATGACATATCTAACTACAGACCAATAGCAATATTATCCCCACTTGCTAAAATATTAGAAAAATGTATTCACCATCAATTAATGACACATCTTATTGATCAAGAGCTCATATCTCATACACAACATGGGTTTCGGCCAAGACATAGCGCAACCACCGCCCTGCTAGCATTCATAGATACCATTAATCACAACATGAATAATGGTAAGCTTTCTTCAGCCCTCTTCCTAGACCTATCAAAGGGCAGGACATAGGACAACCACCGCCCTGCTAACATTCATAGATACCATTAATCACAACAGGAATAATGGTAAGCTTTCTTCAGCCCTCTTCCTAGACCTATCAAAGGCCAGGACATAGGACAACCACCGCCCTGCTACCATTCATAGATACCATTAATCACAACAGGAATAATGGTAAGCTTTCTTCAGCCCTCTTCCTAGACCTATCAAAGGCCAGGACACAGCACAACCACCGCCCTGCTAGCATTCATAGATACCATTAATCACAACAGGAATAATGGTAAGCTTTCTTCAGCCCTCTTCCTAGACCTATCAAAGGCCAGGACATAGCACAACCACGGCCCTGCTAGCATTCATAGATACCATTAATCACAACAGGAATAATGGTAATCTTTCTTCAGCCCTCTTCAAAGACCTGTCAAAGGCCAGGACGTAGGACAACCACTGCCCTGCTAGCATTCATAGATACCATTAATCACAACAGGAATAATGGTAAGCTTTCTTCAGCCCTCTTCCTAGTCCTATCAAAGGCCAGGACATAGCACAACCACCGCCCTGCTAGCATTCATAGATACCATTAATCACAACAGGAATAATGGTAAGCTTTCTTCAGCCCTCTTCCTAGACCTATCAAAGGCCAGGACATAGCACAACCACCGCCCTGCTAGCATTCATAGATACCATTAATCACAACAGGAATAATGGTAAGCTTTCTTCAGCCCTCTTCCTAGACCTATCAAAGGCCAGGACATAGCACAACCACCGCCCTGCTAGCATTCATAGATACCATTAATCACAACAGGAATAATGGTAAGCTTTCTTCAGCCCTCTTCCTAGACCTATCAAAGGCCAGGACATAGCACAACCACGGCCCTGCTAGCATTCATAGATACCATTAATCACAACAGGAATAATGGTAAGCTTTCTTCAGCCCTCTTCCTAGACCTATCAAAGGCCAGGACATAGCACAACCACCGCCCTGCTAGCATTCATAGATACCATTAATCACAACAGGAATAATGGTAAGCTTTCTTCAGCCCTCTTCCTAGACCTATCAAAGGCCAGGACATAGCACAACCACCGCCCTGCTAGCATTCATAGATACCATTAATCACAACAGGAATAATGGTAAGCTTTCTTCAGCCCTCTTCCTAGACGTATTAAAGGGAGGACACAGCACAACCACCGCCCTGCTAGCATTCATAGATACCATTAATCACAACAGGAATAATGGTAAGCTTTCTTCAGCCCTCTTCCTGGACCTATCAAAGGCCAGGACATAGCACAACCACCGCCCTGCTAGCATTCATAGATACCATTAATCACAACAGGAATAATGGTAAGCTTTCTTCAGCCCTCTTCCTAGACCTATCAAAGGCCAGGACATAGGACAACCACCGCCCTGCTAGCATTCATAGATACCATTAATCACAACAGGAATAATGGTAAGCTTTCTTCAGCCCTCTTCCTAGACCTATCAAAGGCCAGGACATAGCACAACCACCGCCCTGCTAGCATTCATACATACCATTAATCACAACAGGAATAATGGTAAGCTTTCTTCAGCCCTCTTCCTAGACCTATCAAAGGCCAGGACATAGCACAACCACCGCCCTGCTAGCATTCATAGATACCATTAATCACAACAGGAATAATGGTAAGCTTTCTTCAGCCCTCTTCCTAGACCTATCATAGGCCAGGACATAGGACAACCACCGCCCTACTAGCATTCATAGATACCATTAATCACAACAGGAATAATGGTAAGCTTTCTTCAGCCCTCTTCCTAGACCTATCAAAGGCCAGGACATAGCACAACCACCGCCCTGCTAGCATTCATAGATACCATTAATCACAACAGGAATAATGGTAAGCTTTCTTCAGCCCTCTTCCTAGACCTATCAAAGGCCAGGACATAGCACAACCACCGCCCTGCTAGCATTCATAGATACCATTAACCACAACAGGAATAATGGTAAGCTTTCTTCAGCCCTCTTCCTAGACCTATCAAAGGCCAGGACATAGCACAACCACCGCCCTGCTAGCATTCATAGATACCATTAACCACAACAGGAATAATGGTAAGCTTTCTTCAGCCCTCTTCCTAGTCCTATCAAAGGCCAGGACATAGCACAACCACCGCCCTGCTAGCATTCATAGATACCATTAATCACAACAGGAATAATGGTAAGCTTTCTTCAGCCCTCTTCCTAGTCCTATCAAAGGCCAGGACATAGCACAACCACCGCCCTGCTAGCATTCATAGATACCATTAATCACAACAGGAATAATGGTAAGCTTTCTTCAGCCCTCTTCCTAGTCCTATCAAAGGCCAGGACATAGGACAACCACCGCCCTGCTAGCATTCATAGATACCATTAATCACAACAGGAATAATGGTAAGCTTTCTTCAGCCCTCTTCCTAGTCCTATCAAAGGCCAGGACATAGCACAACCACCGCCCTGCTAGCATTCATAGATACCATTAATCACAACAGGAATAATGGTAAGCTTTCTTCAGCCCTCTTCCTAGTCCTATCAAAGGCCAGGACATAGCACAACCACCGCCCTGCTAGCATTCATAGAGACCATTAATCACAACAGGAATAATGGTAAGCTTTCTTCAGCCCTCTTCCTAGTCCTATCAAAGGCCAGGACATAGGACAACCACCGCCCTGCTAGCATTCATAGATACCATTAATCACAACAGGAATAATGGTAAGCTTTCTTCAGCCCTCTTCCTAGACCTATCAAAGGCCAGGACATAGCACAACCACCGCCCTGCTAGCATTCATAGATACCATTAATCACAACAGGAATAATGGTAAGCTTTCTTCAGCCCTCTTCCTAGACCTATCAAAGGCCAGGACATAGCACAACCACCGCCCTGCTAGCATTCATAGATACCATTAATCACAACAGGAATAATGGTAAGCTTTCTTCAGCCCTCTTCCTAGACCTATCAAAGGCCAGGACATAGGACAACCACCGCCCTGCTAGCATTCATAGATACCATTAATCACAACAGGAATAATGGTAAGCTTTCTTCAGCCCTCTTCCTAGACCTATCAAAGGCCAGGACATAGGACAACCACCGCCCTGCTAGCATTCATAGATACCATTAATCACAACAGGAATAATGGTAAGCTTTCTTCAGCCCTCTTCCTAGACCTATCAAAGGCCAGGACATAGGACAACCACCGCCCTGCTAGCATTCATAGATACCATTAATCACAACAGGAATAATGGTAAGCTTTCTTCAGCCCTCTTCCTAGACCTATCAAAGGCCAGGACATAGCACAACCACCGCCCTGCTAGCATTCATAGATACCATTAATCACAACAGGAATAATGGTAAGCTTTCTTCAGCCCTCTTCCTAGACCTATCAAAGGCCAGGACATAGCACAACCACCGCCCTGCTAGCATTCATAGATACCATTAATCACAACAGGAATAATGGTAAGCTTTCTTCAGCCCTCTTCCTAGACCTATCAAAGGCCAGGACATAGCACAACCACCGCCCTGCTAGCATTCATAGATACCATTAATCACAACAGGAATAATGGTATTTCTTCAGCCCTCTTCCTAGACCTATCAAAGGCCAGGACATAGCACAACCACCGCCCTGCTAGCATTCATAGATACCATTAATCACAACAGGAATAATGGTAAGCTTTCTTCAGCCCTCTTCCTAGACCTATCAAAGGCCAGGACATAGCACAACCACCGCCCTGCTAGCATTCATAGATACCATTAATCACAACAGGAATAATGGTAAGCTTTCTTCAGCCCTCTTCCTAGACCTATCAAAGGCCAGGACATAGGACAACCACCGCCCTGCTAGCATTCATAGATACCATTAATCACAACAGGAATAATGGTAAGCTTTCTTCAGCCCTCTTCCTAGACCTATCAAAGGCCAGGACAACCACCGCCCTGCTAGCATTCATAGATACCATTAATCACAACAGGAATCATGGTTAGCTTTCTTCAGCCCTCTTCCTAGACCTATCAAAGGCCAGGACATAGGACAACCACCGCCCTGCTAGCATTCATAGATACCATTAATCACAACAGGAATAATGGTAAGCTTTCTTCAGCCCTCTTCCTAGACCTATCAAAGGCCAGGACATAGGACAACCACCGCCCTGCTAGCATTCATAGATACCATTAATCACAACAGGAATAATGGTAAGCTTTCTTCAGCCCTCTTCCTAGACCTATCAAAGGCCAGGACATAGGACAACCACCGCCCTGCTAGCATTCATAGATACCATTAATCACAACAGGAATAATGGTAAGCTTTCTTCAGCCCTCTTCCTAGACCTATCAAAGGCCAGGACATAGGACAACCACCGCCCTGCTAGCATTCATAGATACCATTAATCACAACAGGAATAATGGTAAGCTTTCTTCAGCCCTCTTCCTAGACCTATCAAAGGCCAGGACATAGGACAACCACCGCCCTGCTAGCATTCATAGATACCATTAATCACAACAGGAATAATGGTAAGCTTTCTTCAGCCCTCTTCCTAGACCTATCAAAGGCCAGGACATAGGACAACCACCGCCCTGCTAGCATTCATAGATACCATTAATCACAACAGGAATAATGGTAAGCTTTCTTCAGCCCTCTTCCTAGACCTATCAAAGGCCAGGACATAGGACAACCACCGCCCTGCTAGCATTCATAGATACCATTAACCACAACAGGAATAATGGTAAGCTTTCTTCAGCCCTCTTCCTAGACCTATCAAAGGCCAGGACATAGGACAACCACCGCCCTGCTAGCATTCATAGATACCATTAATCACAACAGGAATAATGGTAAGCTTTCTTCAGCCCTCTTCCTAGACCTATCAAAGGCCAGGACATAGGACAACCACCGCCCTGCTAGCATTCATAGATACCATTAATCACAACAGGAATAATGGTAAGCTTTCTTCAGCCCTCTTCCTAGACCTATCAAAGGCCAGGACATAGCACAACCACTGCCCTGCTAGCATTCATAGATACCATTAATCACAACAGGAATAATGGTAAGCTTTCTTCAGCCCTCTTCCTAGTCCTATCAAAGGCCAGGACATAGCACAACCACTGCCTTGCTAGCATTCATAGATACCATTAACCACAACAGGAATAATGGTAAGCTTTCTTCAGCCCTCTTCCTAGACCTATCAAAGGCCAGGCCGTAGCACAACCACCTCCCTGCTAGCATTCATAGATACCATTAATCACAACAAGAATAATGGTAAGCTTTCTTCAGCCCTCTTCCTAGTCCTATCAAAGGCCAGGACATAGGACAACCACCGCCCTGCTAGCATTCATAGATACCATTAATCACAACAGGAATAATGGTAAGCTTTCTTCAGCCCTCTTCCTAGACCTATCAAAGGCCAGGACATAGCACAACCACCGCCCTGCTAGCATTCATAGATACCATTAACCACAACAGGAATAATGGTAAGCTTTCTTCAGCCCTCTTCCTAGACCTATCAAAGGCCAGGACATAGGACAACCACCGCCCTGCTAGCATTCATAGATACCATTAACCACAACAGGAATAATGGTAAGCTTTCTTCAGCCCTCTTCCTAGACCTATCAAAGGCCAGGACATAGCACAACCACCGCCCTGCTAGCATTCATAGATACCATTAACCACAACAGGAATAATGGTAAGCTTTCTTCAGCCCTCTTCCTAGACCTATCAAAGGCCAGGACATAACACAACCACCGCCCTGCTAGCATTCATAGATACCATTAGTCACAACAGGAATAATGGTAAGCTTTCTTCAGCCCTCTTCCTAGACCTGTCAAAGGCCAGGACATAGCACAACCACCGCCCTGCTAGCATTCATAGATACCATTAATCACAACAGGAATAATGGTAAGCTTTCTTCAGCCCTCTTCCTAGACCTATCAAAGGCATTTGCTATGGTTAACCATGAAAAACTAATCTCCCATCTTGTAAACCTAGGCTTAGATAACTCATCAGTCTCCTGGTTTAAAAACTACATCAACAATAGACAACAGGCAGTACAATGGAATAATAACTTGTCTCCACTCCTACCTGTAACACTCGGAGTACCTCAGGGATCTATACTGGGCCCTTTGCTGTTCTCAATATTTACAAATTATCTCCACTCACTTGCAAAAAGTTCAAGCTTTATACAATACGCATATGCTTCAACTATAATATGTAGCAACCCTACTTTACCAGACCTCCACAAAAAGTCCCAGGATAACTTTCACTCTGGAAATATGGCTCACTGAGAATGGCTTGATACTCAAACCCCAAAAAAACAAGCTCCTGCTTTTTCATCCCTCAACTATAACTGCCCCCATCTGCACCTTTACTCTCCACTCAAATAATGATACCCCCATATTACCTGAAGCCCAGTCAAAACTACTATGTATTACTATCGGCAACAAGCTCAAATTTGATGTACACATTAATCTGGCCATTAAAAATACTAACAAAAAGCTAGGTAGCCTCTACAAACATAAAGCATTCCTGACCCATAGTGCTAGAACTACAATTGCACGTACACACCTTCTCTCAACACTACTGTATGCCTTACCCATCTTGATTAACTTATCCAAAACAGAAATCAATAAAATGACAACCTGCTATAATCAGATAGCCAAATTTGCCAACAGCAGCTCCTACAGAACACATCACTGCCTAAACCTAAAGCAATTGGGCTGGCTTGAACTACCTAACTTACTTATTTATAGTCAGCTGGTTACTACTCACAAGCTACTCTGTCAACAAAATATATCACCTTCACTGGCTAACATTGTCCAACAATATTCCTGTCCTAGGCAACTCCGCTCAACTGACAAATTACAGTTAGCTGTTACTAGATCCAACAACCATGCTGGTGACTCCCTTTACTCTTCTTATGTGGCCAAAATCTGGAACTCTCCGCCTACATACATATCCCTGATAACCTCCCTACCTACATTTAAAAAAGCTATCTACAACTAACTCAGCAACAAATGGTTATGTCCCTTTTCAACTCCAGACTAATACCTGGTCCACTCCAGGACTGTTGTAACTATTGTCCTAAACAAGAGTCCTATCTGTTACCTGCATATAAATGTATACCACATCAGCGGTATGAAGACATACATGTAACTGTGTTAGTATGAACAATGTAAAACTGTTTACTGACTATTGTAAACTGTATATTTCTGTAGTTTATACCTATAAGTGTCAATAACTAGATACCCTAATGGATCTAGATGAAATGTGTACCAAAGTTTGTCTGTATGTTCTGTAAAATTGTCTCTTTGGAGCTTTTCTCCCAAGGCCTCCACTGAAAATGGTCATGTATCCATCTGGACTATCCCGGTTAACAAATGTAAAATAAAATAAATAAAAATAAATGATGGCAATATCTGGTTTCAGCCAAACGCCACTTTGCAGATATTTATACGCATTAAGTAATAAAATATGCATAAATATCATATTTTGTACTTATACAATAAAAGGTTATTAGTATTCCAAACCGTGCACACTGATTGGACACTCAGTGTGCCCATTGTAAATCAAGCATATCCTAGTAGAAGAGGAGTTTGGCCACTTCAGTGTTCTTGAGTGAATGCTTTTCTGTTGGAATATGTTCCTTATTGCTAGCCAAACGATTTTAACAGAATATAAAAAAAAAAAAGAAACATCTGAAAAATTGTAAATAGTTTAGTATGGTTGCTGTGGTGGTGGTGCTGCGGTAGCGTTGTCGCCTCACAGTTAGACGTTGCCCGTTTGATTCTCAGTTAGAGCGTCTTCTGTGTGGCAACATGCGTGAATGGGCGTTCCTTCGTTGAAGGTTGTGCGTTAGGCCTGGCAAGCCAGCACATCAAAATCTACTGCTAATCATTAGCGGACCGGAGTTCCGCTGTGGCGACCCCTAACCAAGAAAAGCCGAAAGAAACAAACAAACTTGACAGAATGATCAGTCATACTACTGGTAACCATTTATCTCATCTTTCCACAGTTTTCATAACACCACTGCGTTTTCTCATATTTTTTGTCACATTCCTTGTCTGTGGTCAAAAAAAATATTTTACATTTGAAAATGGCCATCTACTCTACTGCTGTGTATTTGTATTAATGTGCTGTTTAAGTGTGTAGACGTGTGTGTTAGACATGCTCAGTACATCACTAGGGAGTGCAGGAAGCAGATAGACGTGTGTGTTACACATGCACAGTACATCACTAGGGAGTACAGGAAGCAGATAGACACATGTTTGTTACACATGCACAGTACATCACTAGGGAGTACAGGAAGCAGATAGACATGTGTGTTACACATGCACAGTACATCACTAGGGACTACAGGAAGCAGATAGACGTGTGTGTTACACATGCACAGTACATCACTAGGGAGTACAGGAAGCAGATAGACGTGTGTGTTACAAATGCACAGTGCATCACTAGGGAGTACAGGAAGCAGATAGACGTGTGTTACACATGCACAGTACATCACTAGGGAGTACAGGAAGCAGAAAGACGTGTGTGTTACACATGCACAGTACATCACTAGGGAGTACAGGAAGCAGATAGATGTGTGTGTTACACATGTGCAGTACATCACTAAGGAGTACAGGAAGCAGGTAGACATATGTGTGTTGCACATACACAGTACATCACTAGGGAGTACAGGAAGCAGATAGATGTGTGTGTTACACATGCACAGTACATCACTAGGGAGTGCAGGAAGCAGATAGACATATGTGTGTGTTACACATGCACAGTACATCACTAGGGAGTACAGGAAGCAGATAGACACGCGTGTGTTACACATGCACAGTACATCACTAGGGAGTACAGGAAGCAGATAGACACGTGTGTTGCACATGCACATTACATCACTAGGGAGTACAGGTAGCAGATAGATGTGTGTGTTACACATGCGCAGTACATCAATAGGGATTACAGGAAGCAGAAGAATACGAACATGCCATTATGCAATGAAATTATTTAAAAAAGGTAAGCAATTTCTTTCTTATATAATTCCATTGTATACTAGCAAAAGTCCACTCCTAGGTGTGGGTATCTCAGGAGTTACCCACAGTTGAGCTTCAACATGGTGATCAAACCACAGCAACCATGGGGAGATCATAGAACATTACTACGCTGTCGACCCAGAGGTCATTTTAAGCCTAGACATTGCATCCCCATGTAATACCATAGAAATGCTAGTCATTACCCAAGATTGCATTTAGTGATGACTGCCCTTGTCCAAGTGGGTTGTAGGCTCAAATCCTGGAAAGAAGTTATAGTGCACCATCCACTCGTTCAGGTTTCTCTTGAACAGTGGCATAGAGGTGCTCTGTTTCACATGAACTGGTAGCCTGTTCCAAAGATGCAGCAGTCATTGGGAGATAAATGTGTCCCTCCAGCATGTCTTATTTAAGTTGCAGGCCATAGTTAGGTCCCTGGAATGGGTAGCCCTAATCCCATTTGATTTATGGATATATAACAAGTTAATTAGATTTAGGTCTTGGATTGCTCTGTAGGCCAGGCATGTCACCCCAAAGAAGTGTATATGATACGGAGTATAGCGAAAGAGACTTAGTCGGTCTATGTAAGACATATGCTGGAACCCCTTGATGATCTTTGTTAGATACCTCCGAAGTCTCTCTAGTTGCTGTAGGTTCTTAGTACAGTACTTGCCAAATGGGGCATTATACTCCGTTATGGGCAGGCTAACTGCCAAGTATAAATTAAGTGGGGTTATAACTTTTTATCTGAAGTTGTCAATCTTCATTTTTATCCCTGACCAGTGGGTTCGATTTCAAGCATCAGAACTGTCTTGGACATTTCTACAGCTCGTGCAGGCCAAAAATTCTCGGGCTTCAAATCTACCCATAATGCATCTCTCCCAGTTACCTCAGATTTTATTTGCCAAGTTCGCCTTTATTCTTGAACTAAGTCAGTTTATTTACTGTTAGTTATTTTTTTTTCCACTAAGACTAGTTTACTTCTGCTGTTTTTCACCTACCCCTTTTACTTGTGTAAATCATTACCATTGTTGATATTTTCTCAGTTTTTCCATACACTTTGTGCACTTCTTTTCTACCATTGTTGGTAGAATTCTTCCCCTTCCGTAAACTTTGGTGTACTCTCCCCATCTTTCTCTATACCTTTAAAAAAATGATCTCGTGTTAGTTTGCCTTTGAATCTTTGAGAGTGGCTATTAGTGCTCTAGCATTTTGTTGCGAGTGTGTGGTGAGAGTGCTTTTTCTTGCTAGTATGGCTGAGAAATCTAAGGGCTCCTCTGGCTTTAAAAAATCAACAGTGTGGCTACAGAATTCGTTCTTCAAACACACATTCTTTGTGTGTCTACTGTTTGGGACCACATCACTTTCAGGAAGAATGCAGTATTTGTCATGGCTTCAGCCACTGAGCCTTAGTTGAGAGAAAGAATAAGCTCATATTGAAAGGTTTATTTCCTGCTGCATTCAATGAAGCCATACCTGCTGAAGGAAGTAAGACTAATATTTCGTCTCCTTCCTCCTCTTCTCCTTCCCTGGAAAGGCCAGGAAAACAAGTATGTGTATTCAGTCTTCTCCTGTGGCAACTCTTAAAGTGAAATCATCTATGCAGAAAAGTTCATTGGCTCCAACGAATATTGATACTGCACTCTGCTTTGACACCTTACATCGTATCCAAATCTTCGACACCGAGGACTTCAGAGCAGATACAAACTGATGGTTCATTTCCACAGTCCCAAGCTCTGAGCACTGTTTCGGTGCCGACTGGTTCAACACCCAGTATTTCTACTTGGCAAACACCTAGGTGTCAGTATTCCCCATCTATTGATTCTTTTGCTGGGGAATTACCAGAGGTCTTTTTTTTACATAGACCCAAGTCTCCTATGTCCTCCATCCATTCCACCAAAAGCCTCACAGAAACCGACGTGGAGAGACTAGTGGAGAAAATTTTATGAGTGAGAGGAATGTCAGGTGCTCCCTTGGCTCCAACCCCCTTCGGCTGCCAAACACTCTTTCACCACTTTGACTACTACTCCTCTAGCCTTCTCTGAGGCCTTGAAGATTTCAGCTTTGTGTTATCCAATGTCAGCTGCATTGGTTCCAACAGTCTCTGTTATTTTGACACCAATTCAGGCTCTTGAGTTCTTCGGTTCTATCAGATCCAGAGACTTCTTGGACCCGTAGGTGCCTTGTCGGCCCTGAGGGGCAGCAGTCTACTCCTCGTTTTTTTGGAGACATCCCTGCGCCTTGGGGCTTCAGCTGGGGTTAGTTCGGCACCCGCTTTTGTCTCAGGGGCTGCTGGGCCAGGGAGTGGCCACTGTTCCAAGGTGGTCTATCTCGGTTCTGGTTTCCCTTCCTTCTGTGGCAGGGTTAGCCTTCAAGGCCATTGAGAGGGCCTTGACTGCCTCAGCCACTTAATTTAACACTTCTTCGAAGCTTGTTCCTTCCTCTAGTCCAGTTTTTCAGCCACCTCCTTCACTGGGACAGCGAGTACTAAAACCACAGGACACTCCGATTCAGATTTTGTCTTCTTCAGATACCTCTCCAGACCATCCCCCTGATGAGGTCCCTCTGAAGAAAAAGTGCAGGAGGAAGCACTTTGATTCCCCGCAGGAATCCATCACAGATGATACTGATTTTAATTATGAGGAAGAGTCTCCCATATTACCTCCTGATGATGTTTCCTTTGGAGACATCCTAGAAACTTTAAAACAGAGAGGTGATTGGAAGTCCCAAACTCCTACCTCCTGAAGAATCAGTTTACCTGCAGGCTTTTCGTACTTGCCCGTCTACCTCTTGGTTGACTCTGCCCACTGATGAACATATTCAGTTGATTGTTGCATGGGCATGGGAAGGCACTTAACTCCACTGAGCCTATTCCCAGGAGACCAGAAAAAATGTTATCCCCTCCAGAAGATAAACAGTTTTGGGCAAAACGTTTAGCAGTAGATGCCATGGTCATAGTGGTGGCCAAGAAAAAGGAACTAGCTGAAGAAAGTTCCTTTATCCATCTGCAGAAAGTCCCAGATGATGGATAGGTTTGACAAGTGGATTTATGCTTCATCGATCTTTGCAGAACGGTCTAGAATATTTTGGCACATTTCACCAGGCTTCAAAGGGATCTGATCAAAGAGCTCTTGGATACCCTGGCAGGAGCTGTTTCTGATGAGGTGCAAGACAAAGTTGCCTGTCAGTTAGCTACCATGGAGTCTGTGTCTAATTCATCCATGAGGCTCATTGCACATTTAGCCAAAGGGACTATCAGAGCAGCAGGTCCAAGCATAGCCATAAGGAGACACACTTGAATGTGACTTTGTGACTTTGAGAAGCCGTTTAAGTCTTCATTTGTCAGTGCACTTTTTGATGGATCATCCTTTTTTTTGCCCAAAGGTTAGAGAAACATTATTATCCAAGTGTGAGAAAGATGGAAAGGCCCTTTCTGCTGTGGGCATATATTTTTCTGCTTCTCAAAGACCTTTTTCAGAGAGTAGGTGGAAAAATGTGGTTCAAAAAATCCAGAAGGCCTTTTCAAGACACACGTGGTGAAAGTTCCCCCAGGGGCAGAGGGGGGAACTTTAATAGAAGACGCCGTCCACACGATTTGGCCCACAAAACCAGGGTTTCAGAAATTCCTTTATTTACCCTATCAGTGTTCCTCAAACAGAGGCCTGATTGCCTTCCTCTGGAAGCAGTTGGGGGGGCACTTATCCCTGCACCTATATGTCTGGCTAGAAATCACATCAGATTCCTGAGTGCAGAGGATTATATCCACAGGCTATGTCATACAGATTCCTGGGTGCAGAGGATTATATCCACAGGCTATGTTATACAGATTCCTGGGTACAGAGGATTATATCCACAGGCTATGTCATACCCTTTTCACGTCCCTTTCCCTTTACCAGAAGAATCTCTGATGTTCCACCCAATCAGAGGGAAACAGCAGTACTAGAGATCCATAGACTGTTAAAAAAAAAAAAAAAAAAAAAAGAGTCATTCAAGAAGTCCCACCAGACCATTTATTGTCTGGAACTTACTCATGATTCGTTTTAGTGGCAAAGAAGACAGGGGACTGGAGACCAATTTTGGATCTCAGTTTATTGAACAAATCCATGTGACAAACAAAATTCTGGATGGTCACGATACAGTTCATTCTTCCCTTTCTGAAAAAAAGACAACTGGATTTGCTCAGTAGACCTTCAGGATGCGTATTACCACATACAAATAGACAAACTCTCCAGTAGCTTCCTCCTATTTGAGCTGGGAACCAGTCACTTTCAGTTCAGAGTTCTGCCCTTTGGTCTCACCAAAGCCCCCAGAGTGTTCATCAAATGCATGGCAGTAGTAGCCACTCACTTGAGACTGAATGGATTCTGGGTGTTTCCATATTTAGACGACTCACTCATTATTGCTCTGACCAGGCATTTTTTGATTATAACAAGAGACTAATCTAGGAATCACAGTGAATTAAGAAAAATCTCAATTGACTCCAACACAGAGTTTAAAGTTCATAGGAGCAAAACTAAATACAAAAACATTTGTAGTCTCCCTTCCTCCAGAGAGACTACAAAAAAATCAGGGAACAAGTTCAAAAGATACAGCACATCAAGAAGGTACCGGCCTGTCTAGTTTTACAAGCACTAGGTTCTGTGGCAGTGACAGTAACTCTAGTTCCCTTGGCAAGATTTCATATGCAAATTATTCAATGGCTACTTACAACTCAGTGGTCTATACTCCACAAACCTATGTTGGATCAGATTGTAATTACTAGTCTCTGCAGAAAAGATCTAGCTTAGTGGATGCATTTGGAGGATATTCTTCTAGGTTGCCCTGTTGCCCCACAACAGCCCAAGGCCATAGTAACCATGGACGCCTACCAGATGGGGTGGGGGTGGCATTATCTGGGCAGGACTGTTCAGGGGTACTTGGTCTTACTTTGAAGCCAGTTTGGGTATCAACGTCCTAAAAATGAGAGCAATGCATGTCTTTCAAACTGTTCTTCCTCTAGGTACTGTTGCGATCCAAAGAGACAGCATGTCTGTAGTTTGGTACATCAACAAAAAGGGGGAACCAAATCTTATCCTCTATGTCGAGAAGCACTCAGATTGTGGCAGTGGATGATTTCTTCCAACCAGTTTCTGATAGCAACACATATTCCTGGGAGATCCAGTGTGATAGCAGACAAACTGAGCGGGGTCTATTCTTCTACCTCACGAGTGATCCCTCAGTCCAGAAGTGACAGAAATAATTTTCCATCAGTGAGGCCAGCCTTGCCTCAATCTCTTTACCTCACCCCTAAAATAACTGCAGCAACTACTTCACCCTAATCACTCCACCAGGGGAGTCACCCAGGGGTGCTGTTTTACACATTTAGCCCCCCGGGACTTCTCTATTCATTTCCTCTACTTCCCTTAATTCTGAAGTTCCTTCAGAAAGCCATAAGGCTGCAGAGTAATCCTCATTGCCCCTTATTGGCCACAGCAAATGTGGTTCCCCTTTCTCTGGCCTTACATGATAAAAGCGCCTTGGGCTCTGGATCCAACTTCAGACCACCTCTCTTATCCAGAGAACCTCATTCACTGAAACCTTCAGAAAATCAAGATAACAGCATAGTTCCTCCAATTCTGTTAATTCTTCCCTCTCCAGTGCACAGAATTTCACTAGCCTTTCATAAGCCATCCACCATAAGCTCTGTTTGAGTAAATAGAAGAGATTTACTTTTTGGTCCTGTGAAAGTAATATTGACCCCCTTTCAGCACCCATTGAAAAGATTTTAGAATTCTTATCCTGCCTTTTTGTTGTAGGAGCCTGCCCTACTATTAAAATTCAGCAGGCAGTGATTTTGAACTTTCATAATGGCCTTGGAGATAATTCCCTAGCTACTCATAAGTTATGCAAAGCATTTTTGAAAGGAACTCTGTTGTTAAAACCCCCCTTTAAGGATCCTATTCCTCCCTGAGACCTTACTCTAGTATTACAATCTGTTGTTCAACCTCCCTTTGAACCTTTTGCCAAATGTGACCTTAAATACTTATCCTGGAAAACCTTATTCCTTATGGCAATAACTTCTGCCAGGAGGATTTCATAATTACAAGGTTTATTTTGCAAGCCGCCATATTTGATTTTTCGTAAGGACAGAGTTGCCTTAAGGATGAAGCCTTCCTTTCTTCCTAAGGTAGTATCAGACACTAATATTAATCAGACTATTAATCTTCCAGAATTCTTTCCAAAATTTTCTAATAAAGGAAAATACACCCTTCATTTGTTGGATATTCATAGACAATTACATTTCCTGCACAGAACAAAAGATTTTTGAAAATCAGACCAATTGTTTGTATTCTTTTCAAGTACCAATATTGGCAAACTGGTCAGCAAAGTAACCTTGGCCAGATGGATAAAAGACTGTATAACCTTTATTTGTGACAAAAAGAATATTGATTTGCCTAGACCTGTAAACGCTCACTCTACAAGATCAATGGCTATATCAGCAGTTTTTCAGTCTTGAGCTTCTATGGATGGCATTTGTGCAGCGGCTACTTGGGCTTCTCCTCATACCTTTATTACACATTACAAACTGGATTTCATCTCCAGGGGAGGACCATCCTTTAGTTCAGTGGTGCTCAGGAATGTCCTTCCTTGAGTCCGCCCAAGATCTAGGTAGCTAGGGACTCTGTCTCATTGGTCAAGGATAAAATGAAGACTGGCAAATTCAAATAAAGAAGTTATGTAGTCACCATAACATTTCATCTGAGTTGCCCATCTTCATGTATCCTTGACTTCCCTCCCTCTTTCCCTGTGGCCTTGCTAAAGTCTTTTGTTGGAATGAATGGAGTATATACCTCCATGTCTGGTTACTTCTATATAGCAGGTATGGTTTCATCAGGCCTCTTGTCCTTCTGTCTGTTTAGCTACAATCTGCAAACTTGATCTGAGGTAACTGGAAGAGATGCATTGTGGGTTGGGTTGAAGCTCGAGAGCTTTTGGCCTGTGGAAGATGTAGAAGCAGCTGAGAAGTTTCCATTGCTCAGAACCGAACCCATTGGTCAAGGATAAATGAAGATTAGTGTAGATTTTAGAAGGCCGGCCATGGTGGTGCAGCGGTTAGCATTGTCACCTCACATCAAGAGGTTCTCCGGTTCGATCCTTGGCTGGGGTGCCTTCTGTGCAGAGTCTGCATGTCCTCCCTGTGGTCGCATGGGTTTCCTCCGGCTAATCCGGTTTCCTCCCACATCCCAAAGACATGCTGTAGGTGGATTGGACACGCTAAAAATTGGCCCTAGGCATGAGTGTGTGTGTGTGTGTGTGTGTGTGTGTGTATGTGTGCCTTTGGTGGAATGTTGGGCACTGGGCTGGCAACTCGACACCATAAAAACTCGACTGCGAATCATGAGCGGACAGGTGATCTGCTCTGGCGACCCCTAACCGAGAAAAGCCAAAAGAAGAAGTGTAGATTTTAGGAAGTTTACATTTTTTGTTGCTGAAAAAATAGATAAAAGCAGAGTTGTAGAGTCTTTTAATAATTATTTAGAAAAAGCTGAGCTTAAATGGCAGATTTTCCTGAGAGCGGATGTAGCTCCAGTATGTCAGTGATTGAACAAATATGTTTAACATTTGTCTTAGAAGTTTTATAGTGACATTGATACATATGTTGTGTATTATATATATGTGTGTGTGTGTGTGCGTGTGTGTGTGTGTGTGTATATATATATATATATATATATATATATATATATATATATATATATATAATATAGAAAGAGAGAGAGAGAGAGACTTTTTATGGGTTAACAATTGGGGAAGTGATGTCATAATGTATGTATAAAAGGAAGTCATAATGTATTGAATGGTTGTTCTGAAGACGTTCTGTAATAAACAGGACAAAAGCGCTAAACTTAAGTTGTCTTGGTTCAGTGTTTTATATTTATAAATGAAGATGGACAGCCTTGATAGAACGTTATGGTGAGTACACAACTTCTGTTTGCTCTCGAGGTGATGCCTTTACTAATCAAGTGTGCTACATAGAAAGCTTTTCTAACCACACTAGACACATGGTGGTCGAAGTTAAGGTCACAGTCAACTTGTGAATCCATGTCCCTTACCACTTCATAAATACTTAGGGTATTGTTGCTTTGATAGTATGAGTGGACATTGTTTCTGCCAAAGGGAATGATGATGCATTTCATTAACAACAAATAAAAAATACACCGAAAAAGCGAAAAGCAACAACTGCAGAAGCATAAAGTCCAAACATGTTTAATACTCCAGTGCCCTGGCTAACAGGCCTTTCACAAAGTTAACATCACAGTAGCACAATCTACATTTAAATAACAAATATAACATCCTTAATCAATTAAATAAAACAAACATAAAGTAATAGTTAACACTTAATGCAGAAAAGTCTTCCACTCAAGTTCTTTGTTTAAACCATGAGACACCAAAGTGCCAAACTTTAAAATACAGACTGCTTCTTTATATAGCAGTTTGTTTTTAAGTGCAACATCATCCTTAACCAGAACTTGTTCTAAAATGCATGCTTTCAAACTGGTAGAAGACCCCCAAGTGTACTGCATGAAAATGTGATGCCACGGGGCTATCCAAATTTTGATTCTTATGTCTCTAACATGCTCTTGTACTCTGATTTTAAACATTCTTTTGGTTTCTTCTATGTAGAAGAAACTACAAGGGAGAGACAGTAAACTACTCCCTTGGACACACAAGAGAAAATAGCCGTTATGCTGAAAAGAAATACCATTTATTTTATCAAAAGTCCGACCACATGAATACAAGTAGAGCATTTACCACAGGGGAAATGTAGCAGAATTTTGTAGAGGAATAGTTTAAAATTTCAGTAGGCATAGAGAACAAATTAACCATGTCTTTTATATTTCTGACTCTCTTATAGGAGACAGTAAAGGAGGCAGGTAAATTCGTAACCCCAGACTTCCCCTTATGTAAGAATGGCCGGTAGTACCTTAAGATTTTTACTAACTCAACACTATAAATATTATAAGAAGTGACAAAATATATCTTTTTATCACTAATATTCCCTGCATGACTCCTATATCTATTCACAAACTTCATATAATCTGGAACATTAACCACACTAGTGGTATCCCTTCTCAAGCACAATTTTTTCAGAGAATTAATAATTCATTACTGTACGCCCTTTGTTTAAAGGCTATACAGTAATGTAAAATATCTTCCTTGAGAGACTGAATGTTATTACAGAGCCTATTTATTCTGTATAACTCATAAGCCAAAGCCTTTGAAATATGTGGGTGGGGGCTGGCAGCTGTTACTATCTAGAAAATCAGTACCATCATCAAAATTGTTGTGAATCTTTGTAATAATCATATTACCTACAGTATTTAATTCCAAATCTAAAAAAACAACAGAAATGCCTTTTTGTACACCATCAAATTGTAGACCAAAACAGTTTTCAAGAAACTCTTAACTCAAATAAACCCATTACCAAATTAGTGTACATGGGTGCAAAAGATGCACCCATTTCTGTACTTTGCATCTGTTGATAGATGCAGTTATATTCAAAACAATTATGGGTTAAACTAAAATGTAACAATTTTATAACAAAAGTGCTAACCGGACTAGTGCCTACGAAAAAACTAAGAGCTTCAAGTCCTACCTGATGTGTAATACTCGTATAAAGGCTCTTGACATCAAGAACCAGCCAGAAAAAGCCTTCTTGACAAGTGATGGACTCAGTAGTTTGTAGAAAATGAAAAGAATCTTTTGTACAAGAGTCTAAACTAATAACATACGTAAGAAATAAGTGTGAAGAAATAGACCCATATTGTGTAAAAAATAATTCTCAGCTGGCAATTGGCCTTCCAGGAGGGGGAAGACTTTCTTATGGATTTTTGGTAGGCAGTAAAATTTTGCCGAACAACTGCCTTCCACTTCAAATTTAACCTCCACAGCTTGCTTGGAAAAGTAGCCAGGTGTTTAACTCTTATGTAACAAGTCTTTAAAGCTGTCTGTAGCTGCATGATATTCATGTTCACTAGCCATACGATATACATCACTGTTAGAAGGATGATCCATACACATATTGAAATATTGCATATAGTGCAACACAACTATCTTTTGACCTTTGTCTGAGGGCTTAATAACAATATCCCTCCTAGTACGAAGACATTGCATTGCATTCAGCCTTGGTCAAATTATGACATACTTTAGCCTTTCCTTTTTTAAAGGTATTCAGACTAACCTCAAGAGCATAATTTACCATAGATGAAAACTCTTGGATGGTATTATTAACAAAAGGGGGAATGAAGTTACTTCTATGTGGTACCTTAGAAGTATCTAAAAGACAATAAGCATTAATGTCATCATATGAATCCATTGATGAATTACATGAGGAAAAAAATCACATTCCCCATCCTCTCCATCTGTGTGAGTGGAAGGGGCATCCTCAGACACAATCTTACTGTTTTCAAAATAATTTAACAAATGTAATTTCATAGACAGCTTAAACAATTAAATTTTACAGACATATAATCATGGCAAAGATGTGGAAATAAATTTTAACCCTCACTGTAATACTGATAATTCTATACAAGACAAAGGGTTACCTGTGAAGCTTACAATCAAGTTTTCACCACTAGTAACACTGGTTGATTTTATTACATTACAAACATTAGTATAGTCAGTATCTTCTTTTCTAACTGTTAAAGTACTGTCCCTCCTTATTGTTCTGGAAATGTCCTCGTTTTCGATTGTTATTGTTAGTTCCTGGTCTATTATAACTCCGAAAATTCTCCTGCATAAAATTGGGCTGTTGGGGCTGTGGAAGGGGAGGAAAAGCCCTAGTTTCAATGTCAGATTCCCCAGCACTACTGTTGACTTCAGAAGAGGCAAACGAATCATTTACCTGCCGTTTCCGCTTAGTGGAAGCAGCTCCAGAGCCTCCGTATATATTTTGTTTAAATGTCTTCTTGAAAATGTTCCCCGAGCTGTAATCTCAGAGGTCCCTTTCTAGTTTGTGAATCTTTCTTTTAATGATGTCACCGGAATTTTCCTCAAGTGAAGCATTCATTGAGCATAACAACTGCTCAAAATGGGCTGTACCAATTTGTACAGAAAAGAGGGTAGAACAAGAGACTGAAATTCCTTCCCTTATTTTTCATTGTTTAAGGATACCATTTTCAAGTAAAATTTGGATGCATTTCTTTGCATTCAGTTTGAGAGAGTGACTAAGAAACCAGTCGTTGCTGGTCTGCGTGAGACCCTACTGGAGTTTACTGACATCATTTGGGGATTCAGTGATTGCACCTAGTTTGCAGTCTTCTGCAAACTTGGTCAACCACAACCCTTAGTTTTAGCCTGAACTTCTGAGAAGTATATACCAAATAGTAGGAGATCCAGCACTGACACCTGTGGCACCCCACTAGTAACAGGTCTACTGGTTGATGTGGAGTCACCCACTTTGATAGTTGTCCGGTTTGTGAGCCAGTTGGCAACATATCTTACAATGAAAGGGTTTACACTCAGTTTGCTAAGTTTATTAATAATACTTGAATATGGGATTGTGTTGAAAGCCATTGCCAGTTCGAGGTATGCAGTGTGCACAGATTTGCCTTCATCAGTAGCCTTGGTCATATTTTCAAAGAAATCCACCAGATTTAACGGGCAGAACTATTGCTTAAATATCTCAAACATTTACCAGGTGGAAGCATTGTTAGAATACCATTTCACATGCCCAGTCACCATACAAGTCAGAAATGGCTCCTGAGTCAAATGGAGTATTCATTAACTGAGAAGAAAATTTGACTTAATTTTCCTGAAATATTATGAATATATGCCATATGTTAATAAATGTATTGATAACTTTAACCATAAGGTGTTTGTATGGCACTCCATTGTATCAAATGGTAGCACACATAAAAAGCAGGAAGATGTTTGGACTAATGGTTGATGTCAGTTAGTAATGCTTTGCATGTATTTATATGTATTTGTCCATTATATATCCAGATATGTATACAAATTGAATTTATGCAGATGTCTTGAAAATGGAGTAATATGTGCAACAATGCTTTGCACCAAATTCAAGATCATATCTGCACAGTATTATTTTGTTACTTGTTAAATATAAAATCACTATTATGCCTGGATAATATATAAATATCACAGTTGTGAAGACGTGTCTCTGAGTAATAACTTATTATTATTTAATTATACTCAGGTTAGGAGTTAGAGTTGGGTAACTTTCTCATTGTCGCATAGTAGGCAAAAAGAGGTTGAGGGAGTCAAACCCTGTACTACAGAAATCAGCTTGTTAACAACATTGTCTTTATAGTTTGTCTGACTGTGGTGAAGCAGCATCTTTCGGGTCTGACTCCCACCATGTATTCTCAACACTAGCTGTATTTCTTGAATAGATAGCAGTAATGCCCACAGCATTTGTTTCTGGAACAGACAGCCACTGTGGTCACATATTTTATACATTGTTTTTGGTGAATGATTTAGATGTGGTGTTTTACAAGGAGTGGCTTAGTAATAGCAACTTTAAGACCATTTCTTTAAAAAGGGCTAAAAATAAATCAGGATCATTTATAATTATTTTCTCCTACTTTTTGTTTGTTTCTGTTGATTATTTTTATTATTTTTATTCCAGGCTCAGGCGTATCTTGGTGTGTTTTACATGAAACTGCCTTACCAGAATGATGTGAAAGCTGTGCAGTACCTGCAGCTAGCTGCCAGAAGTGGGGTAATAGTTTGTTTATTACACTCTGCACTGTGTTGCATGCTTTATTTCTGGATAACATTCTCAGGCTAAGCCAGTAATGTGAAGGAGAACAGAATAAAAAGCATCCATTTTGTGTTAGCACAGCACAAAATGCTAAAATGTATTGTCACTTGCAGGAGTCTTTTCTGAGACACTGAGTTGTGGACTTTTGCATGCAGTATTTAAACACATTACCCAGCTACTTGCTTGAGTAGTGTAAAGCACCTTAATATTTATGTGTTGTTGCAAATTACTTGAATTTTGTACATTGTAAACATTTGCTAAAAAGGGTTTGATAACTTTTCAAGTAGCACAGTCATGAAGTGCTTGCAGATGGCATTGTTTCTTTTGTTTTTGTAGAATTTACCAGTGTTCTTATTTAAGCTGTCTGGTCCTGTACCTTGCAGAAAACTTTGAATATTAATCAAGTGACACAGAATATGCAGTTTCTTTAGCAGACATAAAACATGGAGCTGAATGTGTTGTGGGAGAGCTACTCTGTCATAGTCACTTATCTGCTTTCAGGTGATGGGGGCAAGGCATTGTAGCCGGGGGCATCTGAGGAATGCAAGAGATGCTGACCACAAAAAAAGGGCTTAATATTGGCAATGTGAATTTCTGGTGAGAGAGAGATGTCTCCATAACTGTCAAGAAGATAGAGACTGTAAACAGCTTAGTGCAGATGGAAAACAAATGTCAGCTATATCTTGAAAATCAAGGTAGACCCTAGTATGAAGAGTGTCAGAAAGGATTTTTCTGATATTCGCCATTATTATCACTGCTGCAATAGCGTAAGCTATGTGGTTTATATCCTGCAAAGTATATAACAGCCAGACCCCTTCCAAAGTTTCATGCCCTCAAAGCATTAACCAGCTCAAGCTGAGCTCAATAAGTCAGGTTTGAGCAGCAAGCCCATCAAATCTTTTCTACTGCTGGGAAGAGCACTCCTCTGCAGGATTTCGAGGATTGATGGTCAGCTGAGAGTGTCCCATTGCTGGGCAGATAAGTTAGTTCCCTTTCTGTGGAAGAACTTCCAGTTTACTTAATTCTGTCAGAAAGCTTACATCTTCAGAAAAAGACATACGTCTGATTGAAAGTGTTTTTGTTGACTGTGCCTTGACTTCAATGTACTTGTAAATGGGAGCACACTTTTTTACTTTTGTGATAAAAGGTTGTTTAAGACTACCTTTTCTGTGGATGAACTGTTGTTATTCTACTTTTTTGAGTTGCAAAAAGTGTTTAAAGCTTCCCAAGCACCATGTTCAGCTTGACCATGAAACAACATACCACCTCCACAGCTGGACCATCTTCCAGCCACAAATAAAAAAAAAATTTTGTCATGTAGCATTTGCCTTGGCTGCAGGTGGGTGACTGCTGTGGCCAAAGGTAGATGTTCATCGTGCATACAGCTGCAGTCATAACAGATGGGTTTTCCTGCCGTCAGGCGGGATGAATTCCAAAGTCTAGGTCCGGCGTTTGTTGTTGTCGCTTCCTCCCTGACGTCAGTGCGACAGGGGTATAAAAGATCCAGCCGACGCCATTTTCTTCTGTCTTTCTTGCCGCGCGGTGCCCGAAGCAGAAGCAGTTCGCAAGTGCCGGTCAGCCAGCTCCTGAGATTATGAATATTTTTCAACTTAAGTCTTCTTGAAAGCTAAGTACCCCGTTGGGGAAACTTTTCTTGCCTCAGACCGATGTCAGACAAAGTTAATAATTGCATTTCTTGTGGGAAGCAAATACCGCATAAGGATTTTCATTCCCTCTGCATTCCTTGCCTAGGCCCAGACCACGACGTCTCGGCCTGTCGTTTTTGTGCTACATTCAACAGATGCACTATTAAGCATCGGGCGGAGTTCGCCCAACACTATTTTGGCAAAAAGTTTAATTACATTATGTCGTCAGATACTCCGACTCCAGTTATAAGTAAAAGGCGCAAAGATAAGGACCGACATATGAGGTCCGCAACTTCTACCGACACCACGCCAAAACCGACTACAGGTGCTCCGGTTCTCAGTGAGGCACCTACGCAGCCCCTGACTACTGACGACACTTCATTGGTGGTGTCTTCTGTGCCCGAGGTCGCAGGCTCTTCGGCCCACACCCCGACTACAGATACCGAAGCCACTATTGGCGGTGAAACTCAGAGTTTAGATAGACCTGCCACCTCTCAAGGTGTCTACAGGCCTTCCTCTTCTTTTTCCATCAAGGCTTTCACTAAGTCTAAATCAGCCATGCATACTAAAAAACAAGCTCCACAGGGCCCTTCTCAAGGCCCCATGCCTAAAAAGCAGATGCTCAAAATGGCTGAGGATTTGATTACTCTTATTAGGGGTTCTCAAACCCCCCCCCCCGGACAAAAGACCCAGAGTGGAGGAAGAATCTCCCTCCTCGGACCAGGCCTCCGTTATTTCAGAACATTCTGAAGACCAGGAACAGTCTTACTCCCCTTTTGAAGATTCTGATGCAGAGGAGTCCATTCCCTCTGTCTCCCCCCCCTGAGGATTACTCTTTTGGGGAAACCTTACATACCTTGAGGAAACACTTCCACTGGGAAGGCCAAGAGTACTCAGACTCCAAGAAAAGGCTTAGGGATTTCCTCTTGCTCCCTCAGCACAGGCCTCTGGCTATACCTCCTGTCTTAGACATTCTAGATGATGTGTATTCAGAGGCCTGCCTTAACCCAGATTCTTTACCTCCAGCTCCAGTCAAGCCTGACAGGTATTACCGGGTTCCTGACTCACACCAATTCCTATACAAAAGCCATGCGGCTGACCCAGAAACTATATCACAGGGACCCACGGGAATTAAGGCTTCCACTGCTAAAAATCCATTACCTTCAGAGAGAGATTCCAGAGCTTTAGAGAGGTGAGGGGGAAAAAGGTTTACACCTCGGCCACCTTAACCATGAGGGCATTAAACTGTCAGTTCCATATCTTAAAGTACCAACAATTTCTGTTATCACAGTTGAGAAACATAATGTCACAACCTGAACAACCAGACTTGAAGGAGTTGCAGGATTTGATACATAGTGCAGAACAAGTGGGTAAACATACCTTGCAATGTGGTTTTGATGCTTTAGAGGCCTCATGTAGAGCTGCTGTTACAGGATCAGTCATACGTAGGCATGCCTGGCTCAAAGAGCAAACCTTACCAGATCATGTCAAAGCTAAATTGCTAGATGCCCCTCTGCAAAAAGATGTATTGTTTGGTGTTAAAGCTGAGGAGGTATTAAAGAAAATGGAGGAGAAGGCAAAATCAATGCAAACAGTAAAAGACTTCCTACAGGTACAATCTCCACGTTTCAATAGAAATTGGCCTTCTAAAAATTGGTCCTTTCCAGCCACGGACAGACCCCAAAGAGGTAGATACAGGAGCCTGAGGGGCAGAGGGCAATCTCAAGGATCATTTAGAGGCAGACAATGGCAAGCACCCACACAAAGAGGTGGTGAGGATAGTTCACAGCCATTCAGAAAGCAGAACCAATGACTTTCCCCTTTGCATGCCAAGCAAGGCTCAAATGGCAGCACCTTTAGGCGGAAAACTGGCATTATTTTCGAAAAATTGGCATATTGTCACAAAAGACAAATGGATCTTGGACATTATAGACAGAGGCAACAGATTTCACTTTCACACACTTCCAAAAATGAGAGGCATGCCAAACCTGCCACACAATCAAAGGGCAGAGGCACAAAAACAAATTTGAGGTACCTGTACAAGAACAGGGTCAAGGTATTTATTCCAGACTATTCCTGGTACCAAGGAAGGGAAAAGATTGGAGACCTATTTTGGACCTATCCATCCTAAACACTTTTTTACTCGTGCCAAAATTCAAGATGCTCACATTACAGCAGCTTCGTCCCATGCTGGGCAAGGAGTCTTGGCTGGTAACATTGGACCTCAAGGAGGCATACCTGCATGTCCCAATCAGACAAGATTGCAGAAGATACCTCAGATTTCTTGCAGGTTCAACCCATTATCAATTCTCTGCATTGCCCTTTGGCTTATCTACTGCGCCCATAGTGTTCACGAAATGCCTGGCATCAGTAATCGCCTACTGCAGACTTCAAGGGATACAAATATACCCTTATCTGGATGACTGCCTGATCCAAGCGGACAGCAAGCACATACTTATGAAACATCTAGTGTTTGTAATAATGTTGTTGAATTCTCTGGGATACACAGTCAACAAAAAGAAATAAAGGCTAATACCCTTTCAAACAATAATTTTCCTGGGTGCCAGCTTGGATACAAACACCCAGATGGCCTACCTCACGCCAGAGAAACAAGGGCAACTAACTCAATACTTCAGAAAACTGGCAACTTTCACCAGGCTGACTGCAAGGAAAATCCTGCAGGCTCTGGGATTCATGGCATCTTGCATCCTACTAATCCCATGTGCAAAGCTGCATATGAGGAAACTTCAATGGTACCTAAAAAACCTATGGTCTCAACACAGCCACAGTTTGGAAACAATAATACCGCTAATTCCATGTCTTCAAAAGGAATTTCTGTGGTGGGCTCAAGCATGCCAAAGAAACACAGGTCTCCTGTTCTGCAAGCCTCAAGCAAATCAAATCATCACAACAGATGCCTCGGACTACGCCTGGGGGGCGCACATGACAGATCGGTGCATTGAGGGCAAATGGTCCCAAAAAGAAAAGCACCTACACATCAGTCAGAAGGAAATGCTAGCAGTAATAAATGCTATTATAGCTTTCAAGGACCTACTGCATCCAGGCCAGCTATTGATAAGGACGGACAACACCACAGTAATGTGGTACATAAACAAACAGGGAGGTACCCATTCATACCCCCTATGCAGGCAAGCCATGTCTCTTTGGAACATGGTTCTAGAATTACAAATCAAGCTTCAAGCACAGTACCTGCCAGGCAAGGAAAACACACTGGCAGACAACCTAAGCAGAAATATGACAGATCCACACGAATGGAAGTTGCATCCTCAAGTTTTCACAAAGATAACTCAAGCATGGGGAAGGCCAGACATAGATCTCTTTGCCTCCCACAGAAATCACCAATTGGCAAAATTCTGCTCAAGGACCTTTCATCCACAGGCCTGGAAGGTGGACGCACTCTCCTTCAGTTGGGCAACAATGACAGTTTATGCCTTTCCACCTCTCCCTCTGCTGCCCAAAGTTGTATTAAAAACCAGAGCAGACAGACCAAAGATGATTCTCATTGCTCCAGACGGGCCAAGACAACACTGGTACCCACTCCTGAAAAGCCTGACGCATTCCCCACCATGGATCCTGCCTCTAATGCCTCTTCTACTGACTCAGCACAACTTCAAAACTCTACACAGTCAGCTGAAAACACTCAATCTAGCCACATGGAAGATTCCTTAAATTCACAACAGGCCCTACTCTCCAAGGAGGTGCAGCATGTCATTTTGGAGGCCAGAAGACCTTCTACAAGAAAAGCCTACTCTGCAAAATGGAAACGGTTTTGTGCCTGGAATGAGAAAAAGAGTCAGAATCCAGGAATACTAAATTTACCCCAAATATTACAGTACCTAGCTGAGATGCTAAGCAATGGACTTTCATTCTCCTCCATCAAAATCCATGCCTCAGCCATTTCTGCAAAATACAACACTGATCCTCCTTTATTCTCTCACCTCCTCTTAAGACAGTTCCTCAGAGGGGCTAAGAATATAAAACCCCCAAGGAAACAACCAGTACCTGCTTGGGACCTCAATTTCATACTAGAAAAACTGGCCTTGCCTCCTTTTGAGCCAGCTGCTTCAACAGAACTACAATACTTGTCTTGGAAAACAGCCTTCCTCCTGGCAATCACTTCAGCTCGCAGGGTTTCGGAACTACAAGCCCTCATAGCTGTGCAGCCTTTCATCATTTTCCATCAGGACAGAGTTACCTTATGAACAAATCCATCCTTTATGCCAAAGGTAGTATCCAGGGTAGCCTTGAATCAGGCTATCCACTTACCTACCTTCTACCCTAATCCTCAAAACAAAGGGGAAAGACTGCTACATTCCTTGGACAGTCACAGACAGCTGCATTATTATTTGGACAGAACAAAGCCTATCAGAAAATCAGAGCAACTCCTTGTGTCCTATGCTGCAGGAGCTCAAGGAAAGCCTATTTCCAAACAGACAATCTCAAAGTGGACAGCCCACTGCATACGCTTTTGTTACTCTTTTCATGGTAAATCTGTATCTGCAGGCTTCAGATCTCACTCCGCAAGGGCCACAGCTACCTCTGCAGCTTTCCTCAGGGGGGTTTCTACCAAAGATATTTTGGAACCAGCCACTTGGAGTTCCATACATACCTTCTCCAAGCACTATCACCTACCATTATACTCCAAATCTAGAGCAGGCTTTGCCACTGCAGTCTTGCAGGGCATCCTGGCTCCTCCTAGTTCCACCTAGTGCCTACCACCCCTTTTTTAGCTTTGGGATTCTACCCATCTGTTATGACTGCAGCTGTATGCATGATGAACATAGTACAGTTTTGTACCTACCATAAATGTAGATGTTCGAGTGCTAATACAGCTACAGTCCAGGTTTCCCTCCCTCCTTCCCCTCTAGGGGTATTCTTTTATGGTGTATTTGCTTGCAACTACTGGTCTTTGATTATATTGCATTGCATTACTTCATAATTTTATGTATTGCCTTCCTTCTGGGGGCACCTGACATCTGGGGCAAGAAAAACTGAAGAAAATGGCGTCGGCTGGATCTTTTATACCCCTGTCGCACTGATGTCAGGGAGGAAGCGACGACAACCGACGCCGGACCTAGACTTTGGAATTCGGCCGACCGAGGACCCGCCTGACGGCAGGAAACCCATCTGTTATGACTGCAGCTGTATTAGCACTCGAACATCTACATTTATGGTAGGTACAAAACTGTACTTTCCTCAGGTTCCTCTGGTGTGGTCCCTACAGCCACAATCCACTGGGTTAGTCGCATCCTGTGTGGCTGTTGGGGTCCCTTTATTGGGCAGGGAGAGCCACTCATGTCTGTTTTGAGAGAAGGGCAGGAAAGGTGCCCTGTCTTAGCCAGAATGTCGTACCTATCTCTGGGGAATTTGTTGCTGGCAATTCTAGGTCTGTTTCTTCAGAAATTCCTGCCCCAAAAAGACATAAAACTAAACATTTTTCTTCTCCTTTACCATTTACTCTGAACAGGCGTAATTTATTAGACTTTTCTCAGGATGGTCTACAGGCTGTTCACCCCTCTTGTAAAGCTGTTTCTGGTAAAATAAAACATGATTCTTCTTTCCCTGAAAAGGTTCCGTAATCAGTCAGTGAACATGAAGGGGCATTTATAGTTTTTTCCTCAAGGTTTCTAATTCATATTCTGATGAGAGTATGGTATCTGTTTCTCCCTGTGAGGGAAGTCCATTTCCAGTAGGAAAATAGCGAGGTTCATCAGTCCATCCCAAAATATTACTATTTGTTCCTGCTGGAATTTCCAGCACCTTCTCCTTTCCCTTCAGTTTTGTCTATTTTGAAGGATGGGTTAGTCATAGCCTGCAGTTCATGACAGGTACCCTGCTGCCCCTATAAAAGAAGATAAAGTTCTCAGTCTTTCAAGTATTTTTCACCCAAATCCGAGACCTGACACATAACCTACTGCTTTAGTAGATTTAGCTACTGCTAACCACTTTAATTATAATCCATTTCTTCCTGGCAATGATGGGAAGGCTTTTGACAAGTCTGTGGAAAAAGTGCATGTTTCTGCAACTTTAATTTTTAGAATTCTAAAATGTCAGGCTCATATGTGGAAGTTTATCCTGGCTTATTCTGAAATCTACTTTGTGTAATTTAGGTTGTTCTATTTCACAAGTCAATATTCATTGCTTAAAATAATTCTGTGGATATTACCTCCAGGGCTTCCATTGGAACTGTTTTAAATGTGGTTTCTTAACTGTGTTCTTAGAACCTCCCAGATGATGTCAAAAATGAAATTTTTAATTCAGCCTTGGACAGACATTTAGTTTTTGTGCTATTTGCTGGAGGTGGCTTACAGAACCGTTATCAGTGTACCTCCAGGAAATTTTAAGCAAATATCTACCGTTATGTAACAGTTACTTAAGAGACACTAATGATTTTTTACAAAAAACTAAAGAACTGGCATATATCTAATGGTAGTGTGGAATTTATTTTTGCTACATTAGATGTAGACTCCCTCTTTATGGTTATACCCAATGAATATGGGATAGACGCAATTCGTAGCTTCCTAAATGAGGAAACAGACATACAAACGGGATAGAGAATATATGTCCTTTATTAGATATAGTTCTAACAAAGAACGTGTTTTTGTTTAATGAGGAACCGTATCTTCAGATAGCAGATGGTAGCCATGGGTACAGCAGTGGCTAATACCTATGCTAATTTAGTTATGCACCAATGGGAAAAGAATATGATGTTTGGTGCAGGGAATGAGGAAAAAGACAATATGTTATATTATGGTAGATTTGTAGATGATTGTTTTGAAACACTGAGAAAATTTGTACGATATTTAGAGAGTACTACATCTTTTTTTTCGATTTAAAATAGCTTGCTCCCCAAAAGATATCCTTCTTGGATGTAACTATAGAAAAAAAAAGGCAAAAATATTGAGACTAGTGTACATAAAAAAGCAGTACAGGTTAGCAGATATGTGCATAAGAAGAGTATGTGTATATTTAAAAGAATAATAAAATCTCAAATGCTAAGGGTAAGTAGGTTGAACACCAGTGATGAAGTTTGTAAAGAACAACTAGATGATATGGTTACTGAATTTTTAGAAAGAGGTTATCCATATAGAATGGTAAACCAATATGTAAGCGAAACTTTTGAAGCCAGAAAATATAGTAATATAGCGGCGTTTAATATTAGGTAACAAATCCCACCATTGAATGTATGTTAAACAGAAGTAATAAGATATTTAACAACATATAATTTAAGAACTGAGCAAGTAAGGAAGGTAATAGAGAAAAATTGGGGTATTCTTATGGCTATGCCAGAAATACGCCAAATATTGGAAAGTAGGTCTTATTTTGCATATAAAAATGCTCAAAATTTGAAACGTAAACTATGTTATAAAGATTTTCCAAAACAGAATAAGGGAAGGCAGAATGGTTTGAATAATAGGTACCTTTTCCTGCATGAATTGTACTTGTTGTGATGATATCTTTAAAAATGATGCTACCTTATTTGTTCATCCATTAACTAAAGAAAATTTTGCATTTAACTGTACGGCAACATGTAATACAGAAAATATAGTGTACTTGGCAACCTGTACAAATGTGTTCGTGTTTCTGTGTTGGCAAATGCAGCAGGAAACCTAAGGACCGTATTATAGAGCATAAGTCAAGTATACACAGGAAAATATAAAGTAATGCTCTAAGTAAGCATATGATGAAAATGGCAATGGACACAGTTTTAAATTCAGAGTAATAGATATGGTATATACACAGATTAGAGGTGGGGATGTGAACACCACAGTTTTAAATTCAGAGTAATAGATATGGTGTATACACAGATTAGAGATGGGGATTTGAACACCACAGTTTTAAATTCAGAGTAATAGATATGATGTATACACAGATTAGAGGTGGGGATTTGAACACCACACTTTTAAATTCAGAGTAATAGATATTGTATATACACAGATTAGAGGTGGGGATGTGAACACCACAGTTTTAAATTCAGAGTAATAGATATGGTATATACACAGATTAGAGGTGGGGATGTGAACACCACAGTTTTAAATTCAGAGTAATAGATATGGTATATACACAGATTAGAGGTGGGGATTTGAACACTGCTTTAGAGAATAGGGAATATGCTTAGATAATTAGGCTAAGAGCTGATATGAAACCAGGATTGAATAATGCACTGACCATTAAGCCAATATTAGTTAAAAAAACAGAAGGAAGTAAGATGAAAAATAGTTTTAAACTATGTTTTATAAATTTTATATTATGTATGTTATATGCATATAGGAGTATGGTTTAAATAATTAATTTTAAAGTAATCTAGTGAATTTTGTAATCAGATTTGTGTTTTTATAGGCTGGCTGTTATGTGACTGTTTAATTGACTATTTAATAAAGGCTTTAGAATCTAGTATAGACACTTTAACACTGATGAAGGATTTGTAATCCGAAAGCTTTGTTGTTTTATTTAAAAGTATCTGGCATTTTTCTGGAGTTGTATTTATTGGATTTGTGCATTTGGTTACAGTTTCAGTTCTGTCACTGCTTCGTCCTTAATATTTTGTACAGACTGGAGTTGCTCACAGAAGTTTGGGAGTGTTTGATTCTTCCCCATTCCCAAACAACTGCAGCTGACTGCCAGGATGAAAGGGTTTTAATACCTTTTAGGTACCTGTTTTCTGAAGACATGCAGGCAAGAAAATATGTTACTAAAAATCACGTTAACAAGTGAAAAATGTTTTCTAATTCCTGCCAACACCTTTGCTGGGATTTCTCTGGTTTTACAGTCTTCGTGTAATTGCTACAATATGGCCCATCTGGCTCCTCCATCAGGATTCATCTGTTGGCCATTTCAGCATATCTGCCTGTGGATCCTCCTCTTTCAATGCAGTCTCATCAAAATGTTTTTTTAAAGCAGTTTTGCATAAGAAGTCTTTCAGAAAGCCAGTGATTCCTCCTTGGAAGCTTAATTTTATGGAAGAAAAGCTAACACTTGCTCCATTTGAACCAGCCTGTCAGATGACTTGAGGTTCTTAACATGGAAGACAGTCTTACTCATTGTTATGACTTCAGCAAGAAAAGTATGTGATTTCCAAGTTCTTATGGTGGGTCAGCCTTATCTCATTTTTCACAGAGGGTTCAGTGATTCACTGAAGTGCATTTCAAGCCCTGAGCCTGTACAGGCCATTTAAGGGCTTGCTTTAATATAGAAGCTGTTGCACAAATCAAATTGTTGTACCATAGATGAAGTAAGAACTTGAAAGTTAATGCATTGTTGGCACATGTAATATCTTTTGGTGAACTATTCCATAATCAACCAGCTCTGGAGTGAAAAAAGACTTGAGTTTTGATGTAATAACATTTGGTAGTTGAACTAGTAAGTTGCTATTCCTAATGTTTAATCTATGAGCAGCCTTTTTGTCCGAATTGGTGAAGTTTCAGCCAGAAACTAGTAGTCTATTGGTCGTTTTGGGCCAATTCCTAGCTCCTTTCAGCCCCCTGCTATAAAACACGCTAAACACGTGTTTTCCAGCTTGTACCAACTCTGCACAGATCCTCGTGGTGGCCTGCAGAGTGATCCAAGCAGCAGAGAGCTAAAAGAGTGACTTTCTACCAGATAGAAGTATTTTTTGTGGCTTTCCCACTGTTATTAAGCTAGCGACTGCATTTTAGCCTGTTTTACTGCTACTTTAAGTGATTTCTGCATTTTACACTGTTTATTGCACTTTAAGTTACTAATTGTTGCAAATTGTTTCTGTAGGCTACACACTAAAGTGCTAGCGATTTACAGCATTTATAGCATTTACTGTCTGTTTTTTCCTTATCTCTGTAATAAAACAAAAATCTCTTGTTTTCCCACTTTACTGAACTAGAGTAGTCCAGTTTCAGAGTTGCTGATCCCTGGGCTTTGTTTTAGTTCCTGTTACTGATCCATTGCCTTATTAGGAAGGAGGAAGTTTCTTTGCTTACCAGTGGGAGTGGGAAGCACTGAGCCGCCTTTGTCGATTTGGTGAAGTTTCAGCCAGAAACTAGTAGTCCATTGGTCGTTTTGGGCCAATTCCTAGCTCCCTTCAGCCCCTGCTATAAAACACGCTAAACTGTACTGCTGATCTAACCAGCATATCCTATAACTGAAAAGTTCATCTCTACTTGATTCCCAAGTAGACTATTCTCTATCTGTAAAGCCTAGCACTTACTCCTACAGTACTTGCACCTTGATAAAGCACTCTTATTATAGATAGTACCCCACCAGCCCAAAACCCACTTCCCCGAGTCCTTTGAAAGTTCTTTATCTACTACTTCTAGTATGTCGAGGGATCAGTTGCTAGTGTCCTCTCCAGCTCAACTGGTGAACCTGGGAATATTGAGGCAATGTTACAATTGCCTCATGTACAACAATCCTCTCCTTCTCCCACAAAACACAAATACATGCGAGAGATGCAACTATACGGCCAAACTGGAGGCTGAGCTCTCTCAACATAGGACTGGCAAGACCAGACAGGAGGAGAAGGCAACCACACACAATACATACCCAGTCACACATGGTACCATCACAACTTCAAATCATACACATACTCACACAAAGACATACTCGGAGGCTCTGGTCAAAAATTACCAAAACAGCAGAGGCCACCAAAGCAGACACCCAAACAACTACCACCTCACGACCCAACACATGCAACACATAGACCACACAGTCAGAGTGTCAAACAGTCACAGCCCTTAAGGCCAAACAAAATGCCAGACACACTTGTCATTGGTGATTCCATAGTCAGACACACTGACGTCCCGCTCACCAGACTGAGTAAGGAGAAGGTCACAGTAAGCTGCCTGTCGGGCGCTAGAATCCGCCACATAACGCAAGCACTCAGGTCTCTCAACAGCAGGTACAAGTACGACTCAGTCATTGTCCACGCTGGTGTCAGCGACCTGAGACGTACCTCCTTGGACTACATGAAAAGGGACGTCGAGGAGCTCTCTGATTATGTAGCCCAGGCAGGTATGACCCAAGTTCCTCACCAAAAGGATAAAGGGTCTCAAAAATCTGTCCTATGCTGCCCGACTGAAAGAACTCCAGCTCTATTCAGTCGCTTACCGCTTGCTCAGAGGTGACCTTTGCCTAACATACAAGGCCATGTCAAACCCAGATTTGATGAATATGCTTCACCTCAAAAAATCTAGATCCATCAGAGCCACAAGGGCGGGAGACTTAAACCTTGACACGGCTATTAATAGGACGTGCTGGAGGGATAGATTCATCACCCAAAGACTCCCTATGCTGTGGAACAAAATCCCGGTACATGTGAGGCTGGCCTTGTTCAAGAGAAATCTTGACCAATGGATGGGAGATCGCAGATATACCCCAGGGATTACCTCAGTGTCACTGCTCGACAGAGGCACAGAAAAATAATGGGTATAGTTCCCCATACTAAAGGGGTGGCCTAAGCCACAAAACGATGGGCTAGGCTTGTAAATGCCCTCGGGCAGATAGCCTAGTATGAACCTATGAACCTATGAACCTATGAACCTTCACCTAGAATGATGCCACAATACAGTGATAAGATGATCAGCTTTAATAATTGGCTTAAATTCTGGTGTCATTCAAGGGGATCAATGTCTGTCTGCCTGGGATGACATGCTGGACAAGCCAGCACACTAAGCAGGGCGGCTTGCACCTGTCACCCTGGGCTTCCAGATATTGGCAAAGGCTCTTGCCACCCCATAGTGCCTTTTTAGGCAAGGCTCAAATTCTAAACCTACCACCCTAGAACACCAAAAGGAAAAAACTAAGGGTAATGCTGCTCAATGCCAGAAGTCTCAATCTCAAGATGCCTTTTCGAGGCCCTTCATAATATGGAGAACATCGATGTCTGTGCTGTGACAGAAACCTGGTTCAAGGCTCCTGAGAGCACCCCAGCACTAACAGGTTTCACCTCATATCATACGTTCCGGCCCCAAAATCCGGACAACACCAAGAAAGGAGGGGTGTCCATATTCATAAGGACACCCACACCTCAAGGTTGGTGGCAACGCCGATGCATCGGAGACCATCCAGGTGCAATTAACCATAGGCAAGACTGCTCTGCAATTTGTAGCATGTTACAGGCCACCCTCTCAAACTCAGGAACCTCACATGGCCTTCCTGAAAACATTGGAGGGGATAAATGTATCTCCAAACACCATCATACTAGGTGACTTCAACTACCCTAATATAGACTGGGAACACTACTCAAGCCCGAACACTCTAACCCAAAGATTCCTGGAGTTCATAAACTCAAATGCCATGGAACAACTAGTCACCATCCCCACAAGAGGTGAAAACATACTTGATCTCATCATCACGAACATGGGATCAAAATGTTCAACTCCGGAAGTATACCCCTCACTGGTGAGATCAGATCATAAACTAATGTGGCTGGAGGTCCTCATGCGCCCGCCACCTGAAACAAGAAAGACCACAGTGAAAAACTTCGCAAAAGCCGATTTCACACTTCTAAAACTAGTGTGGTCTCCTTTAAGGCCCGTGAGTCAGTGGGAAACATTACTCAAACCGCTGAATCACTTACAAATGCCTTCTACCAGCACCTACAGGACTGCATGGATCAGGCAATCCCAAACAAAACTAAGACTCTCTGTACCAAAGGCAAGCGTCCAGTCTGGTGGACCCCAGCCATAAACAAGCTCTACAACAAAAGGAGGAAGCTACTACAAGATAGAGCAAAATCCTTGAAAGGTAAGACACCTTTGATCATTATAAGTAAAAACTAAGAGCTCTCATAAAATCATCCAAGGCAAATTTTGAGAGAAAAATAGGACTCTAAAGACAATCATAAGGCCTTCTTTAGCTATGTTAGAAACCTAGGAGGAAACTCCCAGATATGCTCAGAATTAGTTCAAAATGATGTGAAAATTACTAAACCTACACACATTGCTAACATACTGGCTGACAGGTTCAGTGCAAACTTCTCCCCCTCCCCAAAAGGGAGATATCTATTCCAGAGGATTGTAGCCCCCAAACATCTCCAACGCCCAGGTGAGAACTGCCCTCACTAAGGCAAAAACACAGCATCCATGGGACGGATGGTGTCCCCGGCTGTGTGCTTCATGAACTCAACAAGGAATTAAACCCACAGTTAGGACAGCTGTTTAATCTTAGCCTCACCTCAGGATCGTACCCAAGGAGTGGCGCCGCGACTGTGGTCCCACTTCATAAGGCGGTGCCTCCACAGACCCTGGAAATTACCGCCCCATTAGCTTGACAAGCCTTATCTGCAAAGCCATGGAGAGGATCATAATGGAACTCATAAATAAAGACATAGGGAACTTGCAGACTTTGGATCCAACCCAGTTTGGCTTTGTCAAAGGCAGATCCTGCCTCTTAAACTTGGTTGACTTTTTGAGACAGTCACCAAGGCCATTGATGAGGAAAGGCAGTCCATACAGCCTACCTCGACCTGGCAAAGGCCTTCACACAATACCCCACTCAGGTATCATCGAAAAACTCATCAGCTTGAATGTAAACCCATACATCACAAGATGGGTTGCAAACTGGCTAAGCGACAGAACCCACAGGGTCAGAGTTGCTGGAGCCATGTCAGACTCAAAGCCTGTCACAAGTGGTGTCCCACAGGGCTCAGTCCTGGGTCCACTCTTGTTCGGCATCTACTTTTCTGAAGTACAAGCAAACACAGGAGGGTTATGGCTGACAAAGTTTGCAGATGACTGCAAACTGGCCATAGTCGAAAACACATCTGACACAGATATCCTCCAGAAGGGCCTCACAGAAGCGGATAACTGGTGCCAGAGCCATGGCCTGAAGTTAAGCGCCAAAAATGCATAGTCATCCACTTGGGAAAGAACAAGGTTACCCCTAGCTACCATATAGGTGACAATCCACTGAGCACAGAAAAAGTCATCAGGGATCTGGGGACCCAAGTTGACAGTAGTCTTTCGTTTGACACTCATGTTGCTAAAGTAGTTAGGAAAACCTTCTATAACGCCCACCTGATCATGAAGGGATTCACATCTAGATCAAGGGAGGTCATCGTCGCCCTGTACTCATGACTCATTAGACCTATGATTGAGTACAATGCCCGTTCGAATGTATCTGACCAGACACCTGATGCAGCTTGAAAGGCCCCAAAGTTCCTCACCAAAGGATAAAGGGTCACAAAAATATGTCTTATGCTGCCCGACTGAAAGAACTCCAGCTTTATTCAGTCTCATACCGCTTGCTCAGAGGTGACCTGTGCCTGACATATAAGGCCATGTCAAACCCAGATTTGATGAATATGCTTCACCTCAAAAATCTAGATCCCTCAGAACCACAAGGGCGGAGACTTAAACCTTGACACGGTTATAAATAGAACGTGCTGGAGGGACAGATTCATCACCCAGAGACTCCCTATTTGTGGAACAAAATCCCGGTACATGTGAGGCAGAGCACCTCGCTGGCCTTGTTCAAGAGGAATCTTGACCAATGGATGGGAGATCGCAGATATACCCCAGGGATTACTTCAGTGTCACTGCTTGACAGAGGCACAGAAAAATGATAGGCATAGTTTTTATTCAAACTAAAGGGGTGGCGAAAGCCACATAACTATGGGCTAGGCTTATAAATGCCCTTGGGCAGATAGCCTAGTATGAACCTATGAACCTATGAACCTATGAAACAGAGTGCAAATGATTAGTCCAGTTAAAATCACTGTAGCCAGCAGATCTAAGAGATTCTCTGTTGTGGGAGGAATAAAGACAACTTGTTGAAGTTTCAAGTGGTTTGTTCAGTTTAATAGGTAGATGGACAAGTGTCCTATATGGCAGTTAGTGCAGAAAATTAAAGCTGTGAGCTGTTAACACAATATTTGCTTGTAGTTTTGATTTCCTGCACCTCCATTTGCCTATTGTGTGACTCTGAGGAAGTAATTTCACCAGACACTGCTCCTGGGATGACCCTGCAAAAGGACACCTGTGTCCATTGGCCTTGTCAGGTTAGCAAATATAATGTTTAATCTATGGATAATAAAATCAGTACGAACATAACAGACAACACTTCATCTTTAGTGCATTTATATACCAAAATTAAATCAGCTCTTAACAATCTGTAGTGTGTTGAATTATTTGAGAACTAATCCTTTTTTTTGTCTGAAGTGGTATCCAGGTTTACTCTAAGCTAATCCGTCCATTTCCCTGTCTTCTTTTCGGAATCTGTTGGTTTTCCTGTGTGACCTTTTTACTCATTGTTTTAGAATCTATAAATGAGGAAGAAGGGATACTTCATATGTTGGATGTCCACAGACAACTTGGGTACTATCTTGAGAGAACAAAATCTTTCATAACTTATCAGTTGTTAATTTCTTCTGAGGGTAGGAAGGGACAGTCTTTGTCAAAGTAGACTATTTCCATATGTTTATGTCAAGCTGTTCTTCCCACCACAACAAAAGTATTCCAGGAAGGGTGAAGGCTATTTCTAGCAGGGCTTTGGCTTCATCAGTGTCTTTTTAGAACAGGTTGGACTCTCTAAGTTTTCAGTGTGTATTTTTACAAAGCACTATAAAATAGTTTCCTTCTCCAGGTCTAGAACAGGCCTTGCTAGGATCATTCTCCAGGGGCTCCTTGACCATTCCTCCTCCCAGTTGTTATAAGCTGTGGTAATCTACCCATATAGCTTGGGCTACTCTAGCGCTGATCAATATCAAGAACATAATACACTTGTGTAAATAATCACTGCTGCAGTAGTTGCTCCCTCTCATTTCTCCCTTGTTTTTTTTTTATATGTTTTTTTAGCCAGGCTGTGGACATGTATTTTTTCTTTTCCTATCAGTGTCCTCTCTGGGCTTAGTCTTGCTCTTTCATTTGGCATGAAATCTCAGAAGGACTTGGCTGGCCAATGGTTTGGGCACATGGATGGTGCCCTAAGCTTTAGAATCTGGCCAGCTGTTCTATCCTGTGCAGGATGTAACCTACATAGCGTAATGTACTGCAGCAGTGATCGTTCCGATATCTGCTGTTACTGTAACTTTACTTACACTGCTGTACTTTCTCCCTTCTTCCAAGGTCATTTAAACATGAATAGAAAGATAAACTGTGACAAGTCAAATGGAGAAGAGAAGAAAGAGCTGGGAGATGAATATGGAATTCAGTGAAATACGGTAGAGAAAAAGAGTGTGAGCTGTATGAGTAGGTTATAGAGAAAGGAAAGACGAGCACAAATAGCAAGAAAGGGAAGAGAAATGAATATGGGAGAAAAGGTGGCGGTTGAGTGTAAGATACGCAGAGGAGACCGACAGCACTTAAAAATGAAGTGAGATACTTAGAGTGCAGAAGGTAATATAAATATTTATGTGCTGAGAAAGTCGAGGCACACAGTATACAGGCAAAGCTAATGTGAGACCGGGAGAAGAAAAGCCAGTCTAAGATTGACAGAAGAAAGCAACAGATGGGTTAACAAGAGGGAAAGAAGATAGCTTAGTGGGAAAGACTAAAGAGGGGAAATAATACAGAAGGCATTGGACAGGGTAGCAAGAGTGAAGACATGTCAATCTGAATCCTAAATCCCGATAACCAATGTTTTATACGGGTATTGGCAGACATATTGAGGAAAATTCTGCTGAGAATAACTCAAGGCGATCAAACTGGGTTTGTGGGGGGAAGAACTACTTATGTCCCTTTATGTAGATCATGATCTTCTGACTTTAATGAACTGAAACAAAGACATGAGTTAATTATGTAAATTATTGGAGGACTTCAGTAGATGGTCGGGCTGGAAGGCAAACAGAGAAAAAAATCAGAAGCATTAGGTAGAAGGGTAGGAATAGAAGGGGTGGAAAGAGGAGAATTAGATGGTATATGGAAGGAAGAAATAAAATAGCTTGGCATCTGATTGAAAGACGGTTGAAAGCACAATTCAGGTAATTTATGACAAAGTATATGAAAAAAATGAGAACACAACTGGTAAAGTGAAAAACAATAAAGCTGGATTTAGACCAGAGACACCGAGTAGCCAAAATGTGAATTTTACTTTTATTCACATTTCTGGGTCAGTTTTTTTTTTTTTTTTTTTTTTTTCTGGAATCGGCTTCTGCTTGTGACAGGAACACTTAAAAAGATAAAACAATGAGTTAGTGATTATATGTGGAAAGGAAACAGCCAGTAAGGCATGGTAAGTTTTAGTGAAGTGGTCAGAAGGAGGGGGTTTGGTGTACAAGCTTGTATGATAGTGAACACTAAGAATGGTGAGCTTAAATTACAGACCCTTATGGAAAGACATAATTTGGGAGGGAGACAGAGTAGGAGCACAACAGACGAGACATTATAGGAAAGCTGTTGGGAACATGAAAGATCTCAGCCTGACATGGTCAAGAGAGATTCAAAAGGTGTTTGGATTGCACTGAGGAAAAGGGGAGTGGAGAAAATGGAGAGAGAGAGAGAATCATTCCAATCATTTTTTTTTTAATTTGTATACTATCTCTGTATTTTTCACTGTTCTAGTACTGTATTTACTTTTGTACAACTATTGTAAAATTGTCTATATCCTGTGGAGCTTTTCTTCCCAGGCCTCCACTAAAAACGGTTTCCTCCAGGTCCACCAGACTATCCCAGTCATCAAACTGTAATAAATAAATAAAAGAAAGAAAACAGGGCAAAAGCAATCAATTAGTAACATGGAAGTGGAAGCAGAAGCAAGGAGAAGTAAAAAACGGGTTACAAATGCTAGCAGGAGACATGATGAAACTGTGAGAAGACTAGCGGAAAATACAGTGGGATTTACAGAAGAACTGTGAGCAAATGGAATGTAATACCAAGAACTAGATACTGCAAATTATAGAGGAAGTAGAAAAGAGGAAAGAAGGAAGCAACAACCAGAGGGTTGATAGGATTAGCAAACAGGAAGTATAAAAGAGGAAAGAAGGAAGCAACAACCGGAGGGTTGATATGATTAGCAAACAGGAAGTAGAAAAGAGGAAAGAAGGAAGCAACAAGCAGAGGGTTGATAGGATTTGCAAACAGGAAGTAGAAAAGAGGAAAGAAGTAAGCAACAAGCAGAGGGTTGATAGGATTAGCAAACAGGAAGTAGAAAAGAGGAAAGAAGGAAGCAACAAGCAGAGGGTTGACAGGATTAGCAAACAGGAAGTAGAAAAGAGGAAAGAAGGAAGCAACAAGCAGAGGGTAGATAGGATTAGCAAACAGGAAGTAGAAAATAGGAAAGAAGGAAGCAACAACCAGAGGGTTGATAGGATTAGCAAACAGGAAGTAGAAGAGGAAAGAAGGAAGCAACAAGCAGAGGGTAGATAGGATTAGCAAACAGGAAGTAGAAAATAGGAAAGAAGGAAGCAACAACCAAAGGGTTGATAGGATTAGCAAATAGGTGGCTGCGGAGAGGAGAGCAAAAAAATGAGCAAGACTGAAAAAAATAAGTAAAGAAGAATGAAGTAAAACTGTCTGAGGTCGTTTCAGAAGCTGGGAAAGTCAAGATTCTTGCCTGAAATGTCTCCATAAATATTTGTATCCACTGTTGAGATTGTTGGAAATATTCCCAAATACAGATGGGATATGTGGCAGATGTGAGATAGAGAGAGAGAAGGAGGTTCTTGGAAGCATATCTTTTGGGAATGTAACAAGTTAGATGGGTTCTGGCAACAGGTTAGGGAGATGGCAGTAAACTTAATTCAGGGAACACATGAAGTAAAACCAGAAGAAGCCAGAAGTCCACCATTCAAGAACTTATTTAATAAAACAAATAAAGCTTTCGAGTAGAACTCTTCATCAGTGATGAAGGGTTCTACCTGAAAGCTTTGTTATTTGTTTTATTAAATAAGTTCTGAAACGCTGGACTTCTGGCTTCTTCTGGTTTTGTATCTATTTTGTGTACTTTGGAGTTCTTTAGCTAACAAGGAGAATTATTTGTCTTTCTGGAACAGATGAAGTAAGAGTTACTCATTCCTGTTCTCTTATAGTTTCTGAAGATAACAGGTCACGTATTAGTTTACTAAGAGTAGTTTGTAAAAAAGCAACAACTAGGAAATGGAAGCAAAAAGACATACCAGCAAAAAATATGTAAGACAAAGGGTAGAAGAGGCAGAAGGAGTGGACTGCAAAATAAGAGGGATTGAATGAAATGGGAGAAAACCCTAAAAAAAAAGAAAGGTGCCATAAAGAAGGAGGATTTAAATTATGATCAACCCAAGGGGTGGGGGGAAGGGGGAAGAGAATATTAACAGTTAAAAGACTAAAGATTTTTTGATAGATGATTTTGAGCCTGCATTTCAAGGTACAGCCAGGCAACCAGCCACTGCTCTGCTTATTCATCTGTACAATCCAAGGAATCTGTTGCATTCTGCTAATTATAATTACAATTTTATACTGTAGTTTGCACTTTTAAACTGTATTTTTGCCGTATTGCTGATTTTTAACACTGTTCCTGCTGATTGTTTGCACTTTTTGTCTGCTGTAACATAGATTAGATTCAGTTCGGCTGCATCTGGTTCTGTTTGTTAGATTGAGCACTAGACCAGGCTATCTTTTGTTGGAGAGCGTCCCCCTGCACCCTTGTGGCAGGAGAGTGCAGTTAGAACACATCTGTTTGAAGGTTGCTGGCACAGGGCTCAATTTTAAGCTTTTTTATTGGTTACATTTTTAATTAATTGTGCTCATTGTTGCTACATAAGCAACCAGCCACTGCTCTGCTGTATGTGTTTAAGCATAACACACCATCATACACTACAGTGCAGTGGAGATGACCATTGGTGGTTATAGATGCAAAAGCGTCAGTAGATACATTTTCCCTTAGCCTGTGATCTGGCCGAGAACTCCTGAAATTGGACTTAGCTGCTCCAAGAGCACCTCAACTGTGCTTTTACACCTTAAGTAGTCCCAAAATCACCAAATCTACAATAGTCTCATACTATAGAACCCCCGCTAGTATAGACCCTGCTTAGAGCACCCAGTTATACCACACCCCTCCAATTTCTCTTCCCACTGTGAAAACAGGATTTAACCTAGCATTATGGATGGTCAGTTTCCCTGCATTACTGCTCCCAGACTGATTGACACGGGTATCCTGAGGCAGTGTAGCAACTACCTCATGTACAGCGACAGCCCTCTACTCCTGAATCATCCAAATACAGATTGTGAGAGATGCATCTACACTAAGAATCTTGAATCCTTGCTCTCTCGCTCACAGAACAGTAACACTGAACAGGTCGTCAGCCCACATACTACACATCATATGCAAACTATGCACTCAACACACAAACCATCATATGCAGAGGTACTCACCAGAAACCTACCTAAACACCAGAGACCTTCCAGACACAAACACGCTATATCTAAAATAGCACCTACAGCACTCAGTACACATAAAAACACAAGTGTCTCACCAAGTAAGCCCCTTAGGCAAAGCACATCTAAACCAAATTTTTAGTCATAAGTAACTCCATTATGAGACCCACAGATATCCCCTTCACAAGACTGTACAAGGAGAAGGTTTCAGTCAGCTGTTTATCGGGTGCCAGGATCCATCAGATCATGCATGCATGCATGATCTCAACAACAAAGTACCGTTATGACTCCATCATAGTTTATGTTGACAGCGAACCTGCTAGCGGATAGGTTTGGTGAAAATTTCACTTCCTTATTCCCTCCTAACATACTACAACCCCCCCCCCCCACCTTACATATCTGAAGAGCAGGTCCTCAAAGCCCTGTCTAAGGCAAAGAACACAGTCTCTATGGGACCAGATGGCATCCCAGGCTGTCTTCTAAACAGGCTAAAAAATGAACTAGCATCACCCCTAAGTACCCTTTTCAGTCACAGCCTAATAGCAGGCTTTGTTCCTGCAGAATAGAGAACAGCTATAGTTATTCCCCTCCACAAAGGTGGCCTAGCAACAGACCTGGGGAATTACAGACCCATAAGCCTGACCAGCCTCATCTGTAAGGCTATGGAATGTATCATTACGGACCTCATAAATAAAGACATAGGTGACCTCCAAACCTTGGCTCTACTGTGTTCTGCTTCCTGAAGGGCCGATCCTGCATATTAAATCTGGTGGATTTCTTTGAAAGTGTGACCAAGGACATTGATGAGGGCAAGTCTGTGCATACAGCATACCTCAACTTGGAAAATGCTTTTAACATAATCCCACATTCAGGCATTAACGATAAAGTTAACAAACTGAAAGCAAACCCCTTAGTTGTAAGATGGGTTGCCAGCTGACTCACAAACCAGACACACACTATCAAAGTGGGTGACTCCACATCAACCAGCAGACCTGTTACCAGCAGGGTGCCACAGGGGTCCATGCTGGACCCTCTATTATTTGGTATATACTTCTCAGAAGTTCAAGTCAAAACTAAAGGGTTGTGGCTGACCAAGTTTGCAGAAGACTGCAAACTAGGTGCAATCAGTGAATCCCCAAATGATGTCAGTATACTCCAGGAGGGTCTCACACAGATCAACGACTGGTGTATTAGTCACGGTGTCAAACTGAATGCAAAGAAATGCATCATCATTCCCTTTGGAGTATCTGTCTTCATTAAACATAAATATACCTCACAGTATCAAATCAGTAACAATAACCTGAGTATCCATGAAGCAGTAAGGGACCTGGGATCACAAGTTGACCACAACCTTAACTTTGAACAACACGTCTATTGTTGTAAGGAAAGCTTTTTTCCACATAGATCACTTGATTAGTAAAGGCATCACTTCAAGAGCAAAAGAAGTTATAACCTCTCTATACCAGACACTTATCTGGCCCATAATTTAGTATAATTCCCCATTCTGTATATACCGTACTATGCCCCTACAGCAATTAGAGAGACCTCAGAGGTTTCTAACAAAGAAGGTCAAGGGCCTCCAGCATGTGCCTTACACGGACCAGCTAAAATCCCTGTCACTATACTCCGTATCATATAGACCTCTTAGGGGAGACATGCTCTTGGCCTACAGAGCAACCTAAGACTGAAACCTAATGAACTTGCTGCATATCCTTAAATCAAATGGGTCTAGGGCTACCTGTTCCAGGGACTTGAGTATAGCCTGCGACTTAAATAAGATATGCTGGAGGGACAGATTTCTCTCCCAGTGACAGCAATGTCTTTGGAACAGGCTACCAATTCATGTGAAACAGAGCAGCAGTATGACACTGTTTAAGAAGATCCTGGATGAGTGGATGGGGCACCATAAATTCTTACCGGGGGTAGCACCCACAACCCTCCTGGACCATGGGCAGTCATCACTAAATGCAATCTTGGGTATTAACTATTACTTCTATGGTATTTCATTGGGTTGAAACGGCTAGGCTTAAAATGACCTCCGGGTCAGTAGCCTAATAATCTCCTATAATCCTATGATCCTATGAATGACTTGAGACATACCTCATTGGACTATATGAAGAGAAACGATTGAGCTCTCTGACTGTGTCCCAGGCAGGTATGTCCATAGCCTTGAGCGGCATTCTACCCTCACTTAAGATGATACCACATTATAAACAAAAAATGATTGACTTCAACTTTTAGCTTAGTTTCTAGTGCCTTTCTAAGGAAGTCCAGTTCCTGTCAGCCTGGAATGACATGGTTGCTAGACTACATTGCTTTGTCAGAGATGGTCTTCACCTTTCCCCTGTAGGCTTTCAGTTACTGGCTAACACTTGCCTCCCCCATAGTGCCTTTTTTAAGCAAGGTCTCAAGAATAACATTTCCGATGTGAAAATATCACTCACAAATAAATTGAAGGTTATGCTGCTAAATGCTAGGAGTTTATATCAGAAACTGCACTCTCTGGAAGCACTCCTCCCTGGAGGATATTGATGTCTGTGACTTGGTTCAGGGCCGCAGAGAGTACTTAAGCCTTGCAAGGCTACATTGCCTTCCACACCTTCACACTGCAAAGTGAATGTGTGAGAACCAAAGGGGGAGGAGTGTCTATCTTCATTAAATATAAATATACCTCAACTAACAGTGGGTAAGACCCCCCCCCTTCAAGTCATCGTTCACTGTAGACCCCCCTTCAATGAACCATGATACCCACGCTGCTTGAGTCAATCAAATTACAGTCAAACACTCTAGTCATGGGTGATTTTAACTATCACTCCACTGACTGGGAAACTTATATAAGTACCAACGTGCTTGCACAAAGGTTCCTGAACTTTAACAGTAATGTCCTGGAACAAATAGTATGCATCCCCACACTGGGCTCAAATATTCTCGACTTGGTCCTTGCCAACATGGGTGACCATTGCACTACCACAATTGTTGGACCGTCACTGGTTAAATCTGTTCACAAGTCAATCATATTTGAAGTAGCTATAACACCTAAACCCCTCTTAGGTGAAATCAGGTTAAAGAATTTCACCAAAGCTAATTAAACCCTCCTAAGGGATAGCATAAATAATTTCCAAGCTCCTGTTACCACAGATGGCATTGACAACTATACTAAGGTATACACATGCCCCGTACAATCACTTATACAAATGTACTGACACTGTTGTACCTGATAGGATCAAAACAAGATCCTCAAGAAAAAAACAAGCCTCACTGGTGGACATCTATCATTAATAAGTCATACAAGAGGAAGAAGTAACCTGCGGTAGTGGTGCTGTGGTAGCGTTGTCGCCTCACAGCAAGATGTTGTCGCGTTCGATTCTCAGCTAGAGCGTCTTCTGTGTGGAGGCATGCGTGAATGGGCGTGCCTTCATTGAAGGTTGTGCGTCAGGGCTGGTAACTCGGCATGTAAAAATCCACTACCAAACATTAGCGGACCGGGGTTCCGCTGTGGTGACCCCTAACCGGGATACGCCGAAAGACACAACAACAAGAGGAAGAAGTTGCTGTCTAAGAAAAAAAAAGAGAGGCCCCAGCACTAGAAGAACACCTTCCTCTGCTTGAACAAACAAAACAACTTGTAAAATCCTGTAAGGGCAACTTTGAAAAATGTTCAGCAGCCAGAGCTAAGAATAACCATAAGGCATTCTTCAGCTATATCTGTAACCTAAAAAATGTGTGCTGAACTAGCTGCGGATGGCATCACACACAGTGAGCTGCAAAAATAGCTAACCTATTAGCTGACAGGTTTAGTGACAATTTCACCCCCCCGACCCCTCTAAACATTACACAAAGCATTCCCTCTACATTTCCCCCACCTTGCATCTCCAAAGAGCAAGTCATTAATGCGCTTTCCAAGGCCAAAAACTCAGGTTCTACAAGACCGGAAGGCATCCCAGGTTGCATTTTAAATGGTTTAAAACATGAGTTAACAAATCCATTAGGTACTGTCTTCAACTACAGTCTGAGTACTGGTTTTGTCACTGCTGAATGGAAAACAGCAACAGTCATCCCCTTTAATAATTAAGGGGGTACAGCAACAGACCCTGAGAACTACAGAACCATAAGCTTAACCAGCCTTATCTGAGAGGCCATGGAACATATCATCATGGACCATATTATAGGTGATCCCTAAATCCTTGATCCAGCACAGTTTGGTTTTGTCAGAGGCAGGTCATGCATGTTAACCCTGGTGGACTTCTTTGAAAACATCACTAGACTGGTAAATGAAGGCAGATCTGTGCATACAGCCTACATTGACTTAGCCAAGGCCTTTGATACAATCCCACATTCGGGCATCATTGATAAACTCTCCCAGTTGAATATCAACCCTTATGTCATCAGGTGGGTTGCTAACTGACTCACCAACAGATCACACACAGTCAAAGTTGAGGACTTTACCTTAACCATCAGTCCTGTCACCAGTGGGGTTCCACGGGGGTCATTGCTGGGCCCCCTTTTGTTTTTAATATACTTCTTAGATGTTCAGGTCAAAACAGAGGAGCTGTGGCTGACTAAGTTTGCTGACAACTGCAGTTTGGTGCAATCATTGAATTCCCCAAACGATGTCAGTATAATTCAAGAGGGACTTACACAAACCAATGATTGGTGCCAAAGCCATGGACTCGAACTCCATGCTAAAAAAATGCATCATCATCCCCTTCGGTAAAAATGATATTCCTGCAGACTATCATATAAATAATAATACCCTAAATAACCACTCAGCAGTGAGAGACTTGGGAATACAAGTTGGCTGTAGCCTAAACTTTGACCACCAGGAACGCATTCTACTTCACACACCTCATTAGCAAAGGCACTGCCTCAAGAGCGAAGGAGGTTATAACTCCCCTGTACTCAACCCTCATCAGGCCAGTAATTGAATACAATACTCCCTTTCGTATCTACCTTACCAGGCACCTGCAGCAACTTGAGAGACTTTCGAGATTTCTAACCAAGAAAATTCAAGGACTCCGTCACATATCATACAGCAACAGACTGAAGTCACTGTCACTGTTTTCAGTAGCATTCAGACCACTTAGAGGAGACTTGTACCTGGCCTACAGAGCAATCTTGGATCCAAAATCTAATGGAAATGCTGCACATCCACAAGTCAAGTGGGACAAGGGTCACCCAGTGCAGGGACCTTAACCTGGCCTGTGACATAAATTAGGACGTGCTCGAGAGACACTGTGTAGTTTTATAATGATCTTCAGGTCATTAGCCCATTAATCACCTTTGAACCTGTGCTAAGAGAATACTGAGATGGATGGCGAGTTTTTCTTGTTATTATTTAAGCAGGCAAGTTTCCTCAGAAAGCGGATAAAAGTGAATAATGCTTTTGAGAATGCTAATATTGAAAGTTAAAACAGGGATTTGCGTTAGTGTGTATTATGAAGGTCTTTTTTTTTTTCATAATAAGGATAGTTAATATAAAGCATTTAGCTACTACTCATATAAAATGCAGTGTTGGGTATATGATTTATATAAGTATGTTTGTATAGCACTTGTTTAAAAGGACACAAATGAGATTTGAATGACATTATACAAAAATTGTAAACCCTAGCTCTGAGCTGACCCACCTTTATAACTGATCATGGGAAGGGAAAGTCAATTTCAGATAAACCAGGCAGCTGCCAGGACAGATATTGTCTGTTGTGCATCAGGTATGCACATCAAATGTAAAGACACTGAATGATGAATAAAGATGTTTGTTGTTTTAAAAAAATGGCCATGGTCCATTACCATAAGCATCCTCTCAGAATGTACTTACTCATAAGACAGGGTTTGCTTGATACACCCCAGCCTAGAACTTATTCAGTTAAGTGCCTAGTTGATACAGTTTAATACCATTTAGGCCCCTATTTTCTGAAGATATCTGGCAGGTATTAAAGGAGGTAAAGAATCCTGTTACATCTAAAAGTGAAAACGATTTTCTAGTTGGTGCCATAAGAACCAGGACCCTTTAAAGCCCAGATGCCTCTGACTCTATAGTGTTTGTGTGCATTATTATCCTCTGGCCTTTCTTACTCTTACATTAAGATTCATCTCTAAGCCATCTTTGCTTGTCTAACCATGGATCCCCCTCTTTCTACCCAGCCTCAATTCAAACAGTTTTGAAAGGAGTTCTGCATATCGATTTGCCTAGAAGACAAATTACTGCTTGTAGAGAACCGTACACTTTTTCCATTTCAACCAGCTCATATCAATTCACCTAGAAGGCAAGTTACTGCTTGTAGAGAGCCGTACACGTTTCCCATTTGAAGCAGCTCATATCGATTCACCTAGAAGGCAAGTTACTGCTTGTAGAGAGCCGTACATGTTTTCCATTTCAACCAGCTCATATCGATTCACCTAGAAGACAAGTTACTGCTTGTAGAGAACCGTACACTTTTTCCATTTGAACCAGCTCATATCGATTCACCTAGAAGACAAGTTACTGCTTTTAGAGAGCCGTACACATTTTCCATTGGAACCAGCTCACCAAGCTTAATCGATGTTCTTAACATGGAGAACAGTGTTACTCACTCATCTTCATTCATCCGTCTACAACTCCTTTTTACCATTTTTGCACATGGAGTTGGGGTATCACTTCAACAGTGACAATCATCTAGAGCTAACGTTTACACCACCGGGTTACTAACCCTGCTACAGTAGTTGTTCTATATTACACACTCATGCTGCCTATGACCAATTTAGAGTGTCCAGTCCACATGCAGACTCCACACAGGAGGCACTCCAGCCAAGAAGCGAACCAGGAAATTTCTTGCTGTTAGGCAGCAACACTATCTACTGTGATCATTGATCTGGACTATGCAAAAAGAGTATCTTGAGTTACCGACTGTTATGGTAAATCAGCCTTATTCCTTGTTTTATATGAACAAATCCTTTTTTTATTCATAAAATGGTTTCAGAGTTTACTTTGAATCGAGCTGTTCACTTCCTTATCTTTTTTGCAGATCCCAAAAACAAGGGAGAAAGGATTTTTACATACACTGAATATCCACAGACAGTTCACTTACTACACTGGGAGTATATTAAGTGATCAAATGGTCAAATATTCGAACACGTAATAGTCGACCTGTAATAATCGAACGCCACAATGTCGAACGGAAAATAAAAAAAGTAAAACCCACCCAAGCAAACCATTTAAATGCTGTACGCAGGGGGGGGCAAGCCCCCCTGCACCCCCACACCCCCCGCTACTTAAATATATACCAATCCGAGATCGCACTATGGTGCAGACAATCTAAAACTTCCAATGTTAAGTTGTCAATCTCTCCTTCATTCTTGCTTGATGGGTTCGGAGCCGATCCTCGGCTCCGACTTGCTAAGCTCGAGAGTCACTTTTACCAGCTCGAGGCAGCCCCATATCCCATGATGCAAGGCGGTAAGTACCCAGATCTCGTTTGCCGCTTCGCTGATGAGGTCCTCCTTTTACCAGCTCCTGGTAAGTGATTGTTATATTACTACTTTTGCCCCTTTCTTCAGAAAAAACTTTAGATAATTAGTTTTACTACAGTTTTAGTCCTTTTCTGACAAGATTTTCCCTGACTCCTTAAAATTTCTAGTCAGACTTTCTCCCATCCCATCCCCCCCTTGTTAGGGTGTGTGTGTCTGTTATTGATAGTTTTATATAATTTAATTTCTTGGACTAGTGTTGTGTGTGTGTGATTCACTATGTCTAAGGAAAGGGTCTCAGGCTTTAAGAAGTGTGACTCGTGCTGTCAGAAGATGTCTCTGACAGGCGGTCACACTTCTTGCCTTACTGCCTGGGGCCTCTTCACCTGCAGGACTCCTGTGCTATTTGTCACTCTTTCAGCCAGAGAGTCCTGCAGGAAAGAAATAAATTAATTTTGAGGGGCCTTCTTAAGCCGGAGGGCTCCCGGCTAAGTCGGCTCCATCTAAGACTTCAAAGTCTTCCAAGGCCCAGGCTTCTGTGTCCAAGCCTGTGGCCTCGGCTCCGACTCTTTCAGAGTCGAGATTGGCTCGGCTGGAGCCGACTGTACTTTACATAAACCTTCGGCACCGATGGCTATCGGTGCCGATTCTGGTTCGACCACTTCGGTGTCGGCTCCGATCGGTTCCGACCACCATGTGGCTCAGGCATCGGTGTCGGCTCCGATCAGCTCCGACACCGTTACTTTTGTGGCTGTATCGGCTCCGGCTGGAGCCGATGCATCAGCTACCTGTCGGCGCCGTTAAGTTGACGGCTCCTACAGTTTCTGTGGTTTTATCGGCTCCGATGGTTCCGAGGAAGAGGTCTAGGTCCCTTCCTTGGAGCCGATACTTTCGGCTCGGCCGCCTCTCCTCTCGGAACGGAGCCATCGGAGCTGATCTTCAAGGTCATCCAGGCTTTCTGACCATGATTTAGAGAGAGTGGTCAGTAGATTACTTAAGTCACAGACACTGGCCCAAATGCTACATAGTCCGTCTCAGCAGACGACTATTGGTCCACACCCCATTGCAGTTCCTCCTTCAACTCTACCCCAAAGTTTGGAGTTAGAGTCTTCGGGAATGGTTACTGCTACGGCTGAGGGACAGATACCTCCTTCTGTTCCTTCAGCCTCTACTCTTATCTCCTCTTCGAGACCTTCCTTAGAGGGATTCGGTGTCCGGGCTTCCCTGGTCTCCTCCGAGGGGGTGAGTGGCATCGGACCCTTGTCCAAGCCCGCTCTTCCCCTTGGAGCCTCGGCCTTGGTGAGCTCGGCTCCGACATCTGCCTCGGAGCCTTCCCTTTCGGTGGGCCCTGGAGTTCCTAGTTCTTCGGAGCGGGTTCTCTCGGACCTCCCTGGGAGGGGAGCCTTCGAGGTGATGAAGAGTGTGCTGGCCACTGGTCTCAGCCAGCAGTCTGTTCCCTTAGCTCCTCCCTATATAGTGCCTGTTGACATCTCTGCCACTTCTCTTGCTACAGGACCCAGAGATCCTCCGCCTCAGGTTTCCCCACTGGGAATATCCCCCTCTTCCGAGGATTCTCCTGATTTGTCGGGAGATCCTCCACGGAAGAGGACTTGTAAGAGGAAACACGTAGACTCCCCCGAGTCTATCACTTCAGATACTGACTTAGATGAGTCAGAAGGATCCCCAAGATCCCCCTCTGAGGATGTCTCTTTCTCAGACATCCTAGAACTCCTTAGACAGAGGGGAAACTGGCCCACCAATAATCCCTCTGAGGATGAGTCAGTATACCTGGGCGTTTGGATCTCGGCCCTCCACCTCCTGGGTGTCTCCACCTTCGACCCCCTTATGCAGGTTATTGCCGAAGGCGTGGGCTGCTCCTGACTCTGTAGAGCCAGTCCCTAGGAGGCCTTCTAAATTTATTACTGCCCGTCGGACAAGCAATTCCTCACAAAGGTGTCCCGCTGATGCCATGGTGGTGGCTGCCACTAAGATGTATCTTGTAGTTCCTTCCCTATCTGTTCATCTTCCTTTTAAGGACTCTAGGACTTTGGATAGGTATGGTAGCGGATGTTTTCTTCAGCGACCTTTGCTATCGTTAAGCTGAACAACCTATGACACTTAACCAGACTCCAAAGGGATATCCTTAAGGAGCTAGGAGAAGTTGTGCAGAATACTACAGCTGCAGGGGCTCAGGAAAAAATTGCCGCAGCTAGGAACCCTTAACTCCATTGCAAACTCCTCCATGCGGCTAATATCATATGCTGCTGATGGAGCGAGTAGGGCCGCAGGTACAGGTGTGGCTCTTAGGCGCCAAGCCTGGATGCGGCTATCTAATTTTGCAGATCCCTTTAAGGTCCTTCACAAACTCTCCCTTTGATGGGTCAGCTTTGTTTGGCCCTCAAGTGAAGGAAACATTGACCAGGTGTGAGCAGGACGGCAAAACTCTTTCTACCGGAGTCCGTTTTCCACCCCTTCTAGACCTTACCCCAAAGGACAGAAGGGTGGCAAAATGTGGTTCCATAAATCCCAAGGAGTCACGCCAGATTCACGTGGTCAGTTTACCCCTAGAGGCAGAGGGGTAACAACAACAGGCGCGCTCTAGAGGCAGAGGGGGTCCACAAAACCAGGGAAACAGAGAGTCTCTCTCTGACAAGCCCTTTCAGCATCCCTGAGATGTTGCCCGGCTGTCCCTCCTTGGAGGCAGTCGGGGGAAGACTATCGCTGTAATTAGAAGCCTGGCGTTCCCTCACTCAAGACAGATGGCTACAGTCGATCATATCCGAGGGTTACATAATTCCTTTCGAGGAAAGTCCTTTCTATCCCTCAAATTCCCTTCCAGATGTACCACCCGGTCTAAGGGAAATTGCAGAGTTAGAAGTCTTAGAACTACTGCAAAAAAGAGCCATTCAGCCAGTTACAACAGACCATTCAGAGCCCGGAATCTACTCAAGGTTCTTTTGGTCCCCAAAAGACGGGAGACTGGAGACCAATATTGGATCTCAGCAGACTCAACAAGTCTGTGAGGAAGACAAGATTCCGAATGGTCACTCTTCAGTCAATTCTGCCCTTCTTACAGAAGGACAACTGGATGTGCTCAATAGATCTTCAGGATGCGTACTATCACATAAAAATTCACAGACGCTCCAGGAGATTTCTCCGCTTCGGCTGTGGTCCAGTCATTTCCAGTTCAGAGCCCTGCCCTTTGGTCTCACTACAGCCCCCAGAGTGTTCACCAAATGCATGGCAGTGGTCACGGCTCACCTGAGACGTCAAGGATTCCAGGTGTTTCCGTATCTCGACGACTGGCTCCTTTCAGCCACCACCAGGCATCAGCTTGTTCAAGCCAGGGATTACACAATAAATCTTTGTTCTCATTTGGGCATCTCGATCAACTTGAAAAGTCATCCTTATCGCCCTGCCAGTCTATTACTTTCATAGGCGCAAACTTAAACACTGTTCGGATGTCAGCTACCCTTACAGATCAAAGAGTTTCAGACATTCAAAGTCATGTCAGGATCATTCTAGCCAACAAGAAAGTACAGGCCAGAATGGTTCTAAAGGTATTAGGCCTCATGGCTGCGGCCATTACTCTTCTTCCCTGGCTCGCTTCTATATGCGCCTTCTTCAGTGGATGTTGTTCACTCAGTGGTCTTACCAACAACTTCCAATCGTCACCAAATTCTGGTGACACAGATTTGCAAAATCATCTTGCTTGGTGGATCACATCTCCCCAGATTCACCAAGGCAGACACTTTGTACCCCCATCCCGGTAGCCACTGTCACCACGGATGCCTCCCTGATCGGGTGGGGGTCATTATCAGGGCAGGATGGTTCATGGGACGTGGCAAACCGTTCGAGTACCACCTGCACATAAATGTCCTGGAGATGAGAGCAGTGCTTTTAACGTTGCAAGCCCTCAACGACTTTCTTCCCGTAGGGACAATTGCAGTCCACACAGACAACATGTCTGTAGTTTGGTATATCAACAAACAGGGCGGAACCAAGTCCTACCCCTTGTGTCGAGAAGCACTCAGACTTTGGCAATGGGCGATCTCCTCTCATCGGTTTCTGGTAGCAACGCACATCCCTGGGAAAACCAACATTTTAGCGGACAGATTGAGCAGAGCTATTCTCATGCCTCACGAGTGGTCTCTCAAGCAATCTATAGTGGAAGAGATTTTTCTGGAATGGGGTCACCCGTGTTGCGATCTTTTTGCTACTCCCCAAAACAGCAAATGCCCAGACTTCTTCTCTCTTCCCTCTACCAGGCCATCCCCCCAGAGACGCTCTGACCCAGGATTGGCCCCAGGGACTTCTTTATGCTTTTCCTCCATTTCCTCTGATCCCTCAAGTTATCCAGAAAGCAACCGTTTTGAGAGCCAAAATGATTCTCATTGCTCCTTATTGGCCTCGACAAATTTGGTTCCGTTCCTCCATCGTCACCTTTTGGTGCAGCCGTGGCATCTGGACCCAGTGCCAGATCTTCTGATTCACCAATCCGGTCAGCTGCACCGGTCTATACCTTCTCTCAACCTCACAGCATGGTTGCTCCACTTCCTTCCTTAGCCAGGCTTCCTTTGATCTCTAACCCGTTAGAGACATTCTAGTAGCTTCCTTAAAATCCTCTACCAGGAGGATTTATACAAGCAAATGGAAACATTTCTCTTATTGGGCTAAAGCCAAAATATTGATCCTTCACTGCTCCAGTTCAGGCAGTTTTGGATTTCTTAGCGGAGATTTTTCATGCAGGATCCTCTTCTTCCACAGTTAGAGTTCAATTGGCTGCTATCTCGAACTTTCATGTCAGGTTCGCAGATCACAATATTATGTCCCACAGGCTTTGTAGGGCCTTCTAAAAGGGATTTTCCCTCCTGAAACCTCCAGTCAGGAGTCCTCCCCTCAATGGGATCTAAATTTAGTGCTGACATCCTTGATTCTTCCCCCCTTCGAGCCAGCTGTTTCTTGCTCCCTGAAATTTCTTTCATGGAAAACCTTATTCCTAGTAGCTATTACATCTGCCAGGAGGGTGTCTGAACTTCATGCTCTATTGGTTCGACCCCTATTTGGTCTTTCACAAAGACAGAGTATCATTGAGAACTAATCCGACCTTTTGCCTAAGGTCGCCTCAAAGACTAATTTGAATCAATCCATTGATCTCCTGTATTTTTCCAAACTATTCAAACAGATCGGAACAAAAACTACATTATCTTGATATCCATCGCCAACTCAGATATTATTTGGACAGAACTAAACAATTTAGAAATCCGATCAACTCTTTGTTTCCTATGCTGATAACAAGAAAGGCCTTCCTGTCTCTAAAGTTACCTTATCTAGATGGCTTTCTTCTGTCATCTCTGAAATTTATCAGCTCAGGGGAAAACAGCTGTGCTCAAAACCTAAAGCACATTCAACTAGAAGCTTAGCTACTTCTACAGCCTTTCAAGCTAGACTTCCTTTAGACACTATTTGTGCAGCGCCACTTGGGCCACTCCTCATACCTTTGTTTCCCATTACAAATTGGACTTGGCCTCCAGGGACAGAGCCAGTTTTGGCTCTACAGTCCTCAAGAGTCTGTTCCATTGAGCCACCCAGGATAGAGGTGCTAGGGACGCGGTCCCATCAAGCAAGAATGAAGGCGAGATTGACAACTTAACATTAAGAAGTTATGTACCTACCATAACGCTCCATGTTAGTTGTCTTCTCGCCTTCTTTCTTGCGACCTCCCTCCTTCCCCAGGCCTGGACAGACCTTTTTCTACAAGGTATAATTATGCTGAAAGACCATACAGAGCTGGTCTTTCTTCCATCCTGCAGGTTTTTCTTCTGCTTTCTTCCTTTGGGAAGTGTTTATGCTTGGTGCTATTGCCCTTTAGTCATCAAACGAGATCTGGGTACTTACCGCCTTGCATCATGGGATATGGGGCTGCCTCGAGCTGGTAAAAGTGACTCTCGAGCTTAGCAAGTGCCGAGTCGGAGCCGAGGATCGGCTCCGAACCCATCAAGCAAGAAAGAAGGCGAGAGAAGACAACTAACATGGAACGTTATGGTAGGTACATAACTTCTTATTTCCGCACTGTACAGAGATCTCCATTGAACTGTTTGACATTGTGGCAGTTTGATTATTACGGGTCAACTGTTAGTTTTCGAATATTTGACCATTCGATCACGTAATATAGACCCTACTACACTGATAGGACTAAAACCTTCTGGAGTTCAGATAAATTGTTTATTTCCTATGAAGGTAAGAAAAAGGCAGTAATCACTGTCAAAACGGACTCTTTCCAAATAGTTGTCTCACACTACTGTTTTTGTTACTCTCACTGTAACAAGCCATTTTCAGGCAATGTCAGGACCCATTCTACTTTGGCTTTTATTAAAGGTATGGAGTCTAGAGGTATTCTAGAGGTAGCATGTTGGTCCTTTCTGTACACTTTTACAAAACATTAAAAATTGGATTGGTTTTCTGGGTCCACAGTAGGTTTCTGTACTTTATAAAAAGCTGTTTTGTTTCTTTAAGTAGCTAGTACATAGCATAAACTAGATTCAGATCTGCTGAATCTAGGCTGTATTGTTACACTAAAGCACTGTTCCAGCCATCTTACATTAGGAGGGCCCTGCCTGCACCCTTATGGCAGAAATGTGTAGTATGAGCTTCATATGAGTTGGAGACCACTGGAGCAAAGCTCATTGTGTGCTTTCCCATTGGTAGTTTAGCCTTCTTCTTTTGGCTTTTCCCAGTTAGGGGTTGCCACAGTGGATCACCTGTCCACTCATGATTGCCAGTGGAGTTTTAGGGTGTCGAGTTGCCAGCCTGGCGCCCAACCTTCCACAGAAGGTACATGCACGCATTCACGCCTAGGGCCAATTTAGTGTGTCCAGTCCACCTACAGCATGTGTTTGGGATGTAGGAGGAAACCGGAGCACCCGGAGGAAACCCACGCGACCACAGGGAGAAAATGCAGACTCCACACAGAAGGAACCCCGGCCGAGGATTGAACCGGAAAACCTCTTGCTGTGAGGTGGCAACACTAACTGCTGCACCACCACGGCCGTCCCATTGGTAGTTTAGCCTAAAAATTTTAATTTTGCCTGTATTTAAGCTTCGCATTTGCACATAGCTGCACACCATGCAAGGGGGTTTAGCAGTGGCCTGTATAGATGCAAATGCCTTGAAAGGCAATTTTCTCCTAGACATCTGTTAGTGAATCTTCCCAAGCATTCCTGCTGCATTGCGGGAAACTCCGTTGCGCACTGAGAAGTGTTGCCATAGTTTTCACCCCTATACTTCAACAGAATAATCCCCTTTGTTAATCCTAGAATAAAATCTGGTCAAACTAGTGCACTTCCCAATAGTAGTTACAGTAAAAACCTGCTATAATGGACATTCAGTTTCCATTCATTTCTCCAGCCAGCCTAATTGACGTGGGCATCCTGAGGCAATGTAGTAATTGGCTCATGTATACTGACAACCACTTACTCCTAAAACAAATACAATATGTGAAAGTTGTAATTACACTTTGAATTTGGAATTAGTTCTCTCTCATAACAACAAACTGGACATCAACCAGGGTTGTCATTTCACACACACACACACACACACACACACACACACACACATCACCTCTCATGCAAAACAAAGTCACAACACATAAACCCACTTATGCGGAGGTACTTGATAGAAGCCTACCAAAAGACCAGATACCTCCCAGGCACAAACCACTTGCACACACTGCAAAGCAAATGGAATCCACTGCACATAACACACACATCAATGTCTCAGCAAATAAGCCTGTAAGGTAAAACACCACAAAACTAAATGTCCTGGTCATGGGTGACTCCATAGTGAGACACACAGATTTGTCCCTCACCAGGCTGGACAAGGAGAAGGTCATAGTCAGCTGCCTGTCGGGTACCAGGATCTGTCAAATCATGCACACACTCAAGTCACTTAACAGCAGTTACCGTTATGACTCTGTCATAGTACATGCTGGGGACAATGACTTAAGACATACCTCGCTGACCTATATGGAGAGAGACATGAACAGTCTCTCAGATTATGTGTCCCAGGCAGGTATGTCCGTAGTACTAAGCAGCATTCTATCTTCACCTGGGATGATGCCACAATATAGACAAAAAATTATTGACTTCAGCAATTGGCTTAGCTTCTGGTGTTAGTCCAGGGGCATCCAGTATCTGTCAGCCTGGGAGGACATGGTTGCCAGATCACACTGCTTTGCCAGAGATGGTCTTTACTTGTCTCCTCTAGGCTTTCAGATACTGGTAAAAGCAATTGCCTCCCCAATAGTGCCTATTAGGCAGTGTCAAAACAACAAAATTTCCAACGTAAATAATTCCAGTCGAGACAAACTCATGGTTATGCTGCTTAATGCTAGAAGTCTAAACATGAAACTGCACTCCCTGGAAGTGCTGCTCACCTTGGAAAATGCTAATGTCTGTTCAGTCACTGAGACCTGGTTCAAGGCCACAGAGAGCACGCTGGCCTTGTAAGGCTACAATGATTTCCACACATTCATACCCCAAAATGAGTGTGAAAGAACCAAAGATGGAGTTGTATCCCTCTTCATTAAAGCCAAATACACCCCGAGACTGGTAAAACAATACGACTCTGTTGAGCTACTCGAGGTTCAGCTACCTATGGGTAAAAATCCCCACCACATCATTGCGAGCTACACCCCCCCCCCCCATGAACCAGGAGAAGCATCCCACCTACCTGGACTTTATCACTCACTATACAGTTAAACACTTTGGGCATGGACGATTTCAACTATCTTTCTATCGATTAGGCAACATACATGAGCACAAACATATTTGCCCTGAAGTCCCTAGACTTTGTCAGTGCAGATGTCCTGGACCAGCTAGTCTGCTCCCCCACAAGGGGCTCAAATGTCGTAGACTTGGTACTCGCCAACATGGGGGAATCACTGCACTACTCCTTGTGTGTTATGCTCCCTGGTAAGGTCAGACCATAAATCTGTTTTGTTCAAAGTAGCAGTCAGACCTGACACCCCCACAGGAACAAAAAAACTGAAAAATTTCTCCAAAGCAAACTATAGAGTACTAGGTGATGGTATAAAAAGTTTCAAACCCCTTGCTACCACAGCCAACAATGACTTGTATGCAGAGGAGTAAAAAATGCCCTGTATAACCACCTAAACAACTGTATAGACTCAGCTGTACTTCACCAGATTAAAAATAGGTCCTTCCGAAAAAACAAGCCACCCTAGTGGACTTGAAGTGTAAACAGGTTGTATAACGAAAGGAGGAAAATGGTGTCCAAGAACAAGAGGGACCTGACTCAGCAGAGGAAGAATTCCCTCTGCAGCTTGAACAAGTAAAGAAGAAATCTTATAAAGTCCTCTAAAGCTAATTACAAACCTAAAATAGCATCCCTAGCTAAAGATAATCATAAGGCATTCTTTAACTACATCTGAAATCTAAAAGTAAAGCTCAGCTATGTGCCAAACTGGTAGTAGATGGTATCACTCACACTATACCAGTGGAAGTTGCCAACCTGCTAGCTGACAGACTTGGTGGAAGCTTCAACCCCCCCCCCCGTACCCACCAGTCATACCCCAAAGCATACCTGACACCAGTCCTGTGCCTAGTATCTCTAGAGATCAGGTCACATCTGTGCTGTCCAAGGCCAAAAACACAGCCTCAAGGCTGCTTACTAAACAATGTAAAACAAGACTTAGCAGAACCACTTGGCACTCTTTTTAACCCCAGCATGTGCACTGGCTTTGTTCCAAGAGAGTGGAGAATTGCAACAGTAATCCCCTTGAACAAAGGGGTCCATCAACCAACCCTGGGAACTATAGACCCATAAGCCTAACCAGCCTTATCTGCAGTGGAAAGAATCATCATGGACCTTATCAACAAGGACATAGGTGACCTTCATACTCTTGACCTGACCCAGTTTGGCTTCGTATTAACGATAGATCATGCTTATTGGTGGACTTCTTCAGGTTTTGCACCAAAGCCCTGGATGAAGGTAAAACAGTGCACACTGCCTGTCTTGACTTAGCCAAGGCTTTTGACACAGTCCCTGACTCTGGTATCATTGAAAAGCTCTCCCAGCTGGGGAGTAACCTGTGCATCACTAGATGGGTTGCCAGTTGGCTCACCAACAGAATGCATACTATCAAATCTGGGGATTCCACCTCTACTAGTAGATGTTACCAGTGGAGTACCAGAAGGATCTGTGCTGCGCCATATACTGTGTACCTCTAAAATATCCCTTCAAATCAGGTAATCTTATTTCACCTTGTTCTGTTGGAAGGACCAACTTATCTTACTTTGATTCTTGCTCTCTTCCCAGGTAAAACCCTTCAAACCTCTGTTATCCCAGGTAAAACCCTTCAAATCTCTGTTATCCCAGGTAAAACCCTTCAAATCTCTGTTATCCCAGGTAAAATCCTTCAAATCTCTGTTAATTCCTGTCTTGAATTTCTCTCTGGTTGATAAAAAACATGCCTGACCTATATATACAACTATAACGAATAAACTCTACCAATATGAATACAAATGGTCACAGCAGCAAGAGATCCAAGAAAAACTTTTTAATGTGTGAGCGCTTTCGTTCACAAACAATTAACTATGAACTTCTTCAGACACGTTTACTAAAATCACCCCTCCCTTAAATACTTTTAAAAATAACATGCCAAGAACAATTAAAATCACTTACAGCTCTTGAAGGGCACCTGCCATTATAACTTTAAAACTACATATGTTTACATTCATTATCTAACATTTTTATACTTCATTTATACTTTATATGGCCTCTGCACTAATAAAACTTTACAGTTGACATAAAATAAAAAAAATAGTATGTAATATATAATATATTTATCATCTAGTTAAATACTTTAATCTCAAAAGATACATAATAGAACATTGGTCATTTAACCCAGGGGGGCTGTGTGCATTAAGCAACAGTTGCCACCACAGTTCTCTTCTCTCCAGCTGAAGTGTAGTATGGCCACCCTATGCACTTGTAGTACTTGTTCCAACACCCTAAATTTAAAGTGATGGTCTGGATGTTCATTAATATGTTTCGCCAAAGCATTATTTTCCGTATTTTTACTTATACAATATTTATGTTCATAAATTCTTTCTCTAATTCTGCAGTTGGTCTTGCTGACATAAAATCCTGGGCAGATTTGACACTTAGCTAGATAGACCACACTCCTTGAATTACAGTCATATTTCTCTTTGGTGCAAAATTGCAACCCTTGTATGTTATACTTCATTCCAATGTCTGTATGTTTACAGTAAGGACATGTCTTATATGTAAACATCCCTGCATTCGGTCTATTTATTATGTTTTCTCTTTCTAAGATATTTTTCAAATTGGAACCCTTTTTATACACAATACGAGGTACTGACCCGAGTTCTTTCTTTAGTTCTGGATTTTCCTTCAAAATGCACCATTTCTTATTTAAGATGCTTTTAATATTATGCGCATCCATAGAGAAGGTTGTAATCAAACTCGCCCCAAAATGTTTTCCACTTTCATTATTCCTAACAATCATTGGGAAATTATGTTCATCGCCCTCAAAAATTTCAACAACAGAAATTGTTGTTCCTTCTTTCAAAATAGATGCAAAATGCCCTCCTTCCCTTTTTAATTTTACTTCTTGTGTTAATTCTAGAAGGAGATATTCAGGGTACCCTCTTTTTATAAACATCTGTTTTATATTATCACATTCCAAAAGGAAATCGGACTCCAGAGTGGTCATTCTAGCTACCCGAACTAATTGCCCCTTAACAATAGATCTCTTTTGATACTAGGGGTGGCAGCTAGAAAAATGTAAATAAGAGTTAGAATATGTAGGTTTTCGGAAAATGTTTGCAGTGTAACATGACCTATTATGGTCTTTCTTTAGGTCCACATCCAGATATGCTATTCTTTCTTCATGAAAGTTAAATGTAAATTTCAAAAAAGTTGTACTGGTAGTCATATAGTTAACAATTTTTACTGCTACATCACCTCCCCCATTTATGACCATAAAAATATCATCCAGAAATCTCGTATAGTACACTATTTTTGTTTATAAATTTACATTACTAAATACATAAAGGTGTTCCCAATGAGCCATGACTAAATTGGCAAGCTCGCTCCGCAGGGAGACCCCATGGCTACGCCACTTTTTTGCAAATAATAGGTTCTTTCAAACATAAAAAAAAATATTTTGCAAAATAATATATAAGACCTCTTCTATTAATCTTAGCTTGCTATTAGGGGCTCCTCTTTCCAATAAAAAGTCGATAATCCATTCTATTTCTAATTTTTGGGGGATTACCGTATAAAGATCTTTTACATCTACAGTAAGAAAGTTGTTACTATTATGTAATGCTGTATCTGCTTACGCTTGGAGCTTTTCTCCCTGGGCCTCCGCTGAAAATGGACATGCATCCAGTCTGACTATCCTGGTCAACAAATGTAAAATAAAATAAAAAAATAAAATTGTTTGTTAAATTGTATTCCATTTCATTCATATCATTTAAAAAGCCCAAGAGTCTTTACATATTTGTTTCGCATTTACAATATACTTTTTCAAAATCCTATCCACAACTTTGGCACATGTGTAAGTTGCTGAATTGCCATCTATAATAGGGCATAAAGGGGATCTATATTAGAACATCGAAGTTTCAGAACTTCGAATGTTCTAATATCGACCCCTATTCAGCAAAAGTTGAAAACATCGAAAATTCAGAACAGCAAATTTTTTCATAGGGAACAAATTTACTGTTCCAAAACACATACACACAACACAAGCACACCAAACAAACAGCAATCCACACACATACACCTAAAATCTTACATCTAACCCTACACTAAACTGTACATACACCACTATCTACCGACTTACCTTAACCCAAACCCTAAACCTAAGGTCCATCACTATCACACACACACACCTCACCCGCGCCCTAACCCTAACTCATCTACCCTGCCCTAACCCTCATGTCCACACATTCGCACACTTACCTGACCCGCGCTCTAACCCTAACTCACCTAACCCACCCTAACACTTATGTCCACACAATCGCACACTTACCTGAACCCGACCCATAACTTTCCACCACAGTGCTGAAAATAACGAAGCGACAGGAATGGACAACCACATTCTTTCCCTAGGAAAGAATTTGGTTTTCTGTAACTTCGCTATTTTCAGCTTTCGCTGAAAAGGGGTCGATATTAGAACATTCGAACTTCTGAAACTTCGATGTTCTAATATATACCCCATAAAGGTGGATTAATTACATTTTTATGCACTTTAGGCGTGTTAAAGATAACAGGAGTAATAGGGACTTCCATAGTTAAATAATTATACATTTCTTTATGTATTTGTCCACGGATAAATAAATCATTGATGTAAGTTAGGCCCCATTTACTTCATTTAGTGAAACGGTCTCTTAGCTGTCTTCCGCAAGTAACTCATTCATTCTCAAGCTATATACTTCTCTGGACATAAACACTAAGCCCCCCACCCTTATTGGATTTCATTACCTGTATTCTGAGATACTTTAACCTCATGAGTTCATCCATACCACTTTTAGTCATGTTATAAAATTCGGTTTTCCTATTAATCCTTTTAAACTCATTCCTCAAATCTATTTCACATATTTTTTCAAACATTGATACAGTAGGATTCAGGGGAGTGTTAAAAGTGCTAGGGACATAAAGTTCCTTATTTCCCTTAAAATTATTACTAAATAACGATTGCAAATTTAGCTTGTGAGTAAATAGTTCAAAGTCCATTAATACATTTGCAATATTTGCTTTTCTTGAAGGAATAAACAACAGACCCTTACCTAAAATTTCAATAAGGGACTGCTGTATAACAAGATTAGTGTAATTATAAATATTAAAGTCACCTTGCAGGTTCTTCACCACAGCTGGCCTTCTCTTATATCATCAATGGAAATTAGGGGACTGTCACAACTTTCCCCAAGTTCTATGTTCAGGAAGTGCACTTTGTTAGGAACCGAGACTCGGGGTCCCCATTTCTTATCGGTATAGTCTTCTCTGTGTTATTTTCATGATTAATGGCGTTAGTAGTGGAATTACTTACTACCTTCTCCTGCTGTTCCTGTTGTTTGGCCCTCCTCCGTTGCCCCCCTTGGTCCCCTAGTCCGCTGGTAGAAGGATTCCCAAAACGTTGATTTTGATTTTCATTATTTGCATTCCCAGTACCTTGATGGCGGAGCCCCCCCTTGGTTCCCTAGTCCGCTGGTAGAAGGATCCCCAAGTTTTGATTTTCATTTTCATTATTTGCATTCGCAGTACCTTGATGGCGGAGCCCCCCCTTGATCCCCTAGTCCGCTGGTAGAAGGATGCCCAAAACGTTGATTTTGATTTTGATTTTCATTATTTGCATTCACAGTACCTTGATGGCGGAGCCCCCCCTTGGTTCCCTAGTCCACTGCTAGAAGGATCCCCAAGTTTTGATTTTCATTTTCATTATTTGCATTCGCAGTACCTTGATGGCGGAGCCCCCCCTTGGTCCCCTAGTCCGCTGGTAGAAGGATGCCCAAAACGTTGATTTTGATTTTGATTTTCATTATTTGCATTCCCAGTACCTTGATGGCGGAGCCCCCCCCTTGGTTCCCTAGTCCACTGCTAGAAGGATCCCCAAGTTTTGATTTTGATTTTCATTATTTGCATTCCCAGTACCTTGATGGCGGAGCCCCCCCTTGGTCCCCTAGTCCACTGGTAGAAGGATGCCCAAAACGTTGATTTTGATTTTGATTTTCATTATTTGCATTCCCAGTACCTTGATGGCGGAGCCCCCCCTTGGTCCCCTAATCCGCTGGTAGAAGGATTCCCAAAACGTTGATTTTGATTTTCATTATTTGCATTCCCAGTACCTTGATGGCGGAGCCCCCCCTTGGTTCCCTAGTCCGCTGGTAGAAGGATCCCCAAGTTTTGATTTTCATTTTCATTATTTGCATTCGCAGTACCTTGATGGCGGAGCCCCCCCTTGGTCCCCTAGTCCGCTGGTAGAAGGATTCCCAAAACGTTGATTTTGATTTTCATTATTTGCATTCCCAGTACCTTGATGGCGGAGCCGCTTGCTCCTTCTGGGTTGGTTGTCTTCTTCCTGCTATGGAATTTAACTAGATGATAAATATATTATAGATTATTTTTTGTTTTATGTCATCTGTAAGGTTTTATTAGTGCGGAGGCCATATAAAGTGTAAATGAAGTGTAAAAATGTCAGATAATGAATGTAAACGTATGTAGTTTTAAAGTTATAATGGCAGGTGCCCTTCAAGAGCTGTAAGTGATTTTAATTGTTCTTGGCATGTTATTTTTAAAAGTATTTAAGGTAGGGGTGATTTTAGTAAACGTGTCTGCTGAAGAAGTTCATGGTAAATTGTTTGTGAACGAAAGCGCTCACACATTAAAAATTTTTTTCTTGGATCTCTTGCTGCTGTGACCATCTATATATACAACTAACTGGACTAAAAAGATTTTCACTACGTGCATCTTGCAATCAATATCCATAAAGAAGAGCCTCCATGTTATCAATTTCTGTATTATATTTTGTTTACTCTCCTTCCACATACCCTTAGCTGCCATAAAAGAATCCCTTTTAATTAATTCATTTATTTATTTTACATTTGTATTTGTTTACCAGGAAGTCTGACTGAGTGAGCACCCATTTTCAGCGGAGGCCCAGGGAGAAAAGCTCCACATTTAGAGAAATACTTATAGTTCGCTAAACATGATGTGCAGTGATTACAGTTTTTATATACATTAAGTTACACAATGATAATTTACACAATAAGGTAACAAAGTTAAGAGAAAAAGCACACTTAAAAAACATGGGTACACCATCAAGGAAAAAGAGCCGATAGTCATTTCTACAGTTTGGTATATACATTTTTGTATACCAAATTATTTTTTTTTTTTAGGATGAAGGGAAAGATTAGTGGTAGGAAACCTAACAGGTGGGGGTGTTAGTAGTTTTTGAAAGATGAATGAAAAACATAAGTAGTACAATATCATGGTTAGTTTGGTGTGTTTCATTTAACAACACAGGGTATTGGGATAGTGTATATCTTGTAATGCTCCTAAACACTTCATTTTATTGTGTCTCCATAAATATGGGTATTGCTAAACCAATTTGTGTGTGGTTGCATCTACATACATATATGTATGAATGTACATATGTGTATGTCCTTCATGGATGCATCTGCAGTCATAACAACTGGGTTGTCCTGTCGTCAGGCAGCCCTTCAGTCGGCCGGATTCCAAAGTCCGGGTCCGGCTTCGGCTGATGTCGCACTTCACCCGACGTCATCTCTGCTGGTCTCCGGGTATAAAGGCATCAGCCGACGCCATTTTCTCCAGTCTTTCTTGCCGCGTGGCGCCCGAAGCAGAAGCTGTTCGCAAGTGCCGGTCGGTCGGATCCAGAGATTACTACTACCGAATACTACTTCGAAGACTTCTAAAAGCTAAGTACCCCGTTGGGGACTCTTTCTTGCCTCAGCCGATGTCAGAAAAAGTCAATAACTGTTTAACTTGTGGGAAACAAATACCTCATAAAGATTTCCACTCTTACTGTTTGCCTTGTTTAGGCCCAGACCACGACGTAGCAGCCTGTTCGCCTGTGCTTCCTTCAACCGGCGAACGCTTAGGCGGGTCGGAGTTTGCTGAACAGTTTTTCGGTTCAGATTTTGCGTACATTATGCCGCCGGATCCTCCGACTACCCAAATTGTTAAGAAACGCAAAGAAAAGACCGACATCGCGGTCCACGGTTTCGGCCGAAACCATGGTTAAGCAAATCGAGTGTCTCGGTTTCGGCCGAAACCGAGAAAACTGATCAAAGCACAGCTGAATCTTTGACTACTTCTGAGGTTCCTACTACCTTACTTGAATCGGCCTCTGAAATTTTACCTACTACAGTGGTTTCAAGTGAATTATCAGACACCATCCCTTTGATGTCTCTACCCCAGCACGTGGTGCTGCTAGGCCTCCTGCAGCCATGTCCATTAAGGCTTTTGCCAGGGCTAAAGCAGCCAAGTCTACTAAATCAGTGCCTGTTAAACCCCCCTCAACCAGGCCTACTTCTAGTTCACAAATGCTTACTCTGGCAGAAGATTTAATATCCTTAATTAGGGATCTCAATCTCACCCAGACAGGGCCTCTCAGCCCCCAGAGAAGAGACCTAGGGCAGAGCCCCCCGAGCCTGTGTCCTCTGATGATTCTGCGGATGACTCAGATATTACAGACCAGCCAGAGGCTCCTTTCTCCAATTATGAAGACTCAGATGCTGAAGAATCCATTCCAGCTGCTTCTCCACCAGAAGAATTCTCCTTTGGGGAAACCTTACATGCCATGCGAGAACAATTCCAATGGCAGCAACAGGATTTCTCAGATTCCAGAAAAAGACTTAGGACTTTTCTGCACCTTCCACAACACAGGCCCTTAGCTATACCTCCTGTTCTCTCTGTTGTGGACGATGCTTTTAATGATGTCTGCTCTGCACCAGATTCCTTACCTCCAGCCCCTGCCAAACCAGACAGATTTTACAGGGTACCTGACACTCATCATCACCTATACAAGGCCCCACTTGCAGACCCCGAAACTATATCCCAGGGGCCTAAGGCAGTAGCCTCGACCACAGCAAAAAACCCTATTCCTTCTGAAAGGGAAGCCAGGTCTTTAGACAGATGGGGCAAAAAAGTTTATACCTCAGCTACTCTCTCAGCTAGAGCTTTAAACTGTCAGTTTCACATGATACAATACCAAGAGTTTATGCTTGATCAGTTAACTAAAAAACTATCCTCTGATGACTCCATAGATAAGAAATATGTATTAGAAATGGTAAATAACATACAACAGGTTAGTAACCATTCCTTAAAATGTGGCTATGATGCACTGGAGGCTTCATTTAGATCAGCCATGACTGGCACAGTGATAAGAAGACATGCATGGCTGAAGGAACAAGTCTTACCGGATCATGTTAAAGCTAAGTTATTAGATGCTCCTATGGATAAGACCAGTTTGTTTGGTACACCTGCCCAGCAGGTAATGAAGAAAATGGAAGAAAAGGCAAAATCTGTTCAAACGGTTAAAGATTTCTTGCAGGTTCAGCCCCCAAGGTTTAGCAGGAACTGGCCTGCCAAAATTGGTCCTTTCCTGACTCCACAAGATCCCAAAGGGGCAGGAATAGACGTTCCAGAGGCAGAAACCAATCCAGAGGAGGTGCCTACAGAGGCCGACAGTGGCAAGGTAATAACAGAGGCACAGACACAGCCACTACCACTACAACAGCACAATCACAGTGACTTAACTCTACATCCGCCTACCAGGGAACAAATAGCAGCCCCATTAGGCGGAAAATTAACCTTATTTTTGAAAAACTGGCACTACATCACAAAAGACAAGTGGATTTTGCAAACCATAGACCAAGGTTACCGGTTCCACTTTCACACTTTACCAGTCAAAAGAGGAATGCCAAACCTGCCTCCAAATCAAAAAACAGAAGCTCTACAGCAGATAATGCAATTAGCGAAGATGAGAGCTGTGGAAAGAGTGCCAATAACAGAACAAGGCAAAGGATTTTACTCCAGACTATTCCTAGTTCCAAGAAAGGAAAAAAGTTGGAGACCTATTCTCGACCTGTCCACCTTAAATACATACATCATTGTCCCAAAATTCAAAATGCTGACCCTATAGCAACTTCTTCCCATGCTGGGCAAGGAGTGTTGGCTGGTAACTCTAGATCTCAAGGAGGCATACTTGCACGTCCCCATTCGACCAATTTGCAGAAGATACCTCAGATTTCTTGCAGGATCAGAGCATTATCAATTCTCAGCATTGCCCTTTGGCTTATCTACTGCACCCAGAGTATTCACAAAATGCCTGGCATCAGTAATCGCCCACTGCAGACTACAGGGAATCCAAATTTACCCATACCTGGACGACTGCCTGCTACAAGGGGACAACAAAAGCAAGCTGACAACAGATTTACAAAGGGTCATTTACTTGCTACAAGCACTGGGATACACAGTCAATTTACAAAAATCAAGGCTGATACCATCCCAAACAAGGACATTCCTGGAGCGGAATTGGACACTGTAAAACAAATGGCATTCCTAACCGCAGAAAACAAAAAGAACTCCCTCTTTACTTCCTGGCTCTAACAAAACAGAACAAGTTAACAGCAAGAAAAGTCCTGCAGGCCTTGGGCTACATGGCATCATGCATAATCTTGGTTCCACATGCCAGACTACATATGAGAAAACTACAGTGGTACCTAAGGAATTTATGGTCCCAACACAGGCACAGCCTAGAAGCAGAAATTCCACTAATCCCATGCCTAAAACAGGAGTTCCTATGGTGGGCGCAAGCATGCCAGTCAAACCCAGGCCTACCCTTTCACAGCTATCAAGCAAGCCAGACCATCACAACAGACGCCTCAGACCTAGGATGGGGGGCTCACATGCTGGACAAATGCATACAAGGATTGTGGACGCAGGATCAACTCCACCTGCACATCAACCTAAAAGAAATGCTGGCAGTAAAACTGGCAATCCAAAATTTCAAACCATTTCTCAGAGAGGGCCATTTGATGATAAGGACAGACAACACCACAGTCATGTGGTACATCAACAAGCAGGGAGGCACTCATTCATACCCCCTATGCAGAATGACTTTGGAGCTTTGGAACCTGGCACTCAGCTACAACATCCAGTTACAGGCAATATTTGTACCGGGAAAGGACAATACTCTAGCAGACATATTGAGCAGAACCACATCGGATGCCCACGAATGGATGCTACACCCGGACATCTTCAAGACCATCTCAAAGAAATGGGGAAGGCCACAGATAGATCTATTTGCTTCCCCTATCAATCACCAGCTCAAAAAATTCTGCACAAGGACATTCCACCCACTTGCATGGAAAGTGGATTCGCTCTCCTTCAGCCGGAAAGGTCTAACAGCATATGCATTTCCACCTCTTCCCTTGATACACAAGGTATTACTAAAAATCAAGGAGGAACGTCCAAAGATAACCCTGATAGCTCCCAACTGGCCAAGACAACACTGGTACCCATTGCTGAGGAGCATGTCTCGGGACAACATGTGGCCAATACCCCTGATGCCTTTGATGTTAACTCAGAACAACTACAGCATCATGCATCCAAATCTAAAAACGTTGCAACTGACTGCATGGAACATCACATAGCAGCAACTAACCCAGAACTTTCCCAAAGGGTTAAAGACATTATCCTTGAAGCCCGCAGACCTTCAACAAGAAGGAACTATGCAGGAAAATGGAAAAGGTTTGTCATTTGGAGCACCGAAAGAGGAAAAGATGTGTCAATTATAGATATGGCTAACATTCTGGAGTATCTGGCAGAGCTTCTACATACAGGCCTGTCCTATTCCTCCATCAAGATACATGCATCAGCTATTTCAGCAGAATACAGCTTTGATCCACCTGTCTTTTCACATCCTTTACTCAGGCAGTTCCTCAGAGGAATCAAGAATGTAAAACCTCCAAGGAAACCACCATTGCCAGCTTGGGATTTGAACTTTGTGCTAGAAAAATTGACACTCGCACCTTTTGAACCAGCAGCTACAGCGGACCTACAGCATCTATCGTGGAAAACTGCTTTCCTACTGGCAATAACCTCAGCAAGGAGGGTCTCTGAGCTTCAGGCCTTAATGGCAGTACAGCCCTTCCTAATCTTCCACCAAGATAGAGTGTCCATGAGGACTAATCCTACGCTTATGCCTAAGGTGATATCCAGAGTGTCTTTAAACCAGGCAATCCACCTACCTACCTTCTTTCCCAACCCACAAAACAGAGGGGAAAGAATGCTGCATTCCTTGGATGTACATAGACAGTTACGCTACTACCTGGACAGAACAAAAAATAGCAGAAAAACTGACCAGCTTTTTGTAGCCTATGCAACAGGAAGGGAAGGAAAAGCTATTTCCAAACAGACAATCTCCAAATGGATAGGAAATTGCATACGATTCTGTTACTCCTTCCATGGAAAACCAATCCCACAGAACATAAGGCCTCATTCTACAAGGGCAACAGCCACTACCACAGCCTTCTTACGAGGAGTGGCAACCAAGGACATTATTGAGGCGGTTACTTGGATCTCCGTGCATACATTTGCCAAGCATTATAACTTACCTTTGTACTCCAGATCCCGAGCAGGGTTTGCCACTGCTGTGCTGCAAGGGATCCTAACCACACCATAATCTAATTTTTCCTCCTCCCTTAGTTGGCTATGGTATTCTACCCAGTTGTTATGACTGCAGATGCATCCATGAAGGACATAGTACAGTTTTGTACCTACCATAAATGTAGATGTCCGAACTGGATAGCATCTGCAGTCAGGATTACCCTCCCTCCTTCCCCTCTGTGGTACTCCTAGGGTATTTACCCTCCAAATAGCTAGCTAGTGGGGGGAGTCTCTTATGGTGTATTTGTTTGTATATATGTACATACATGCTTATTTTTTGAGTTTGCCTTCTATCCTTTTGGAAACATTGGCATTTATCCAAAAATTAGCCTTCCAGGAAGGGCAACTGGCATCTGGGGCAAGAAACACTGAAGAAAATGGCGTCGGCTGATGCCTTTATACCCGGAGACCAGCAGAGATGACATCGGGTGAAGTGCGACATCAGCCGAAGCCGGACCCGGACTTTGGAATCCGGCCGACTGAAGGGCTGCCTGACGACAGGACAACCCAGTTGTTATGACTGCAGATGCTATCCAGTTCGGACATCTACATTTATGGTAGGTACAAAACTGTACTATATAATACATATATGTATGTATACACATCTATATAGCTACAGCTGTAGCCTTTCTTTTATCTTCATTAATTTTATATCCCAAAAAGACTTGAAGCTGTCTCAGAATAACACTGAGATGTCCTTTTCTGGTTTTATAACATACAGTCAAGGTCATCAATGGATACAGTCAAGGTCATCAATGGAGCCAAAGGCAACCAAGCTGGTGTTGCCAGTCTGGGAACCAGTTTGAAAGGAGTAAAATTCAGTACCCCCAAATATGAGATATGGACAGATGATGGAGAAACCAGAAAGTCAGTGGACAGATGATGGCCCTTCCACTGATTTTCTGGTTTCTCCATCATTTTTCCACTGATTTTCTGGTTTCTCCAACTCTCTCCATCGTCAGCACGAATGATCCCCAAGTCAATCTGTGCCTTAAAAAAGAGCCACATAATCTTATCCAAAACTGCTTCTCTAATGCTCCTAGAAGAACTTGCAGAACTTGAAGATGCTGTCAAAGATGTCTCATAGGCTGGTGTAAAGGGCTGTCCAACTCCTGGCCCCTAATCGAGGGTGAGAAGACCTTGAGTGACAGTTCCACTGAGAACACTGGTTCCATGGTGGCAACCATGACTAGTGGTCGGTACCAAGGCAGATCTGACACCAAAGCTGAAGGAGGACTCAGGGCACCCAAGGGTCAGCATCATTGCAGTTCTCCCATACTTTTGAGTACCAGATCTAGGATATTTGCTCCCCTGGTATGAGTGCAGACTAGCTGCTCCTGGGCTTGGGCCTGCATGTTGGTGGTCATTGTATGCCTCCCAATTAATGGAGACATAGTCAAAATCACCCATGAGTATGGTATTGGGCTGGATGGTGAGTGATTCTAGTAACTTCATGTATGATTTATAGGTTTACTGATTCCTGGTGGGGGAGCTGTAGCTAGCAAGAATCCTGTATCTGTTACTTCTAAAAAATAATTCAGTACTATTTCTACCTTCAACCTCCACAAAGCAATCCACTCTTTACCAGAAAAAAACTCTTGCAAGACTTCTTGTTCAGACATTGTGATTTTTACCTTGGCCATTTCACTAAGCAGTTAAACACTCCAGTCTATAATCCAAAACACAACAGTCACGAGACAAAAGGATAGCACTACTTGTAAAAAAAAAAAAAGAAGAAGAAGATGCAGCCTTCACTGTATTAATCTGGACACTCTCCAAACCTTGACTACTTTTTGATATCTTGGGCATGAAAAGAAGGCAAAGCAAAATAACCCCGTGGCAGAACTGTATATCCAACATAAACATATTTAACTTAATTGTGGTAATATGAATACAAAGTACAGTTGTGTAAGTTAACTTATCATAATAGTAAATGTTTGAATAAATCACTGTTGAAGTACCGTAAGCTGTTTGGGTTATATCCTGTCAAGGACATGACAACCTTCCAGTATACAAAGCTTTAGGGCACCTTCCATTGGCCCTAACTGCTAAAAGGGACAAGAGCCACATAAAGTCAGAGGTTAGGGCACCAAATATTCATAGATTTCTTGCCTCATAGTAAGGGATGCTACAGTCCTGTCTTTTAGGAAAATGCTCAAAAAATAAAAATATCCACATCCTGACAAAAATCATGATAGGAAAAAAAGGGGCTGGAGGAATGGTATCCTTGCACGATCTCAAGTACATACTGTTACATTAAATTTACTTCACAATTGTACTATGCCCATCATTTGATTACTGCTGCACTAGCCTTACCTACATGGGTAGATGACCAGAGTTTTGAAAGAAAGAGTGGAGTAAGAAGGAGCCATGGTCGAATAATCCTAGCATAATAGATTCATAGGAAGTTACTAGTCTAATGGCCCTAGGGCCTTTACAAATGTAGCCTTGTTACAACTGTAACTTACTAACTGACCTTGGTTAGATGATCATTATTCACAGAGCAAGTGTATGATCAGCACCATGATGGACATAGGTGCTACCACCAGGGTGAATTTACTCTCCCATCCAGTTGTCTAGGTTGCACTTGAATAGGGTCACTGAAGTATGATGTGAACTCAGTTTATTCCAGAGGAGTGGCAATCTCTGGCAGATATATCTGTCTCCAGCATGTTCTGTTAATGTCACAGGCTAGGTTGAAATCCTTGGAGCAAGTGACTCTTCTCCCATTTGATTTGCGGGCTTGCAGCATTTCCATTAACGCAGGGTCAGATACTGGTCTGTAGGCCAGGCACATATCACCTCTCAGCAGCCTGTAGGATACAAAATACAGTGACAGGACTTTCAGCCTTTCAATGTAGGTCATGTTTTGGAGGCTCTGAATTTTGTAGGTTAGAAACCTCTGTGGTCTCTCCAGCTGATGCAGGTGTCTGGAGAAGTACATGCAAAAGGGAGTGTTGTACTTTATTAATGGTATGATGAAGGTCAAGTACAGAGGAGTTATGCTGATGAAGTTTTTGTAATGCTGAGAAACGAAAGTGCTCAACTTTTATAATAAAATATTTAGATCTAACCAGTCTACGAACTGTTTGGACTGAACTTCAAGTTATTCAGTTTGTGCTATCACACAAGATTATATTTGTTACAGAGGAGTTATAACATACTTTGTCTTCGATGCAATGCATTTACTTAGAGATTCTCAATCTAGTAGGCTTTCCTTACCACTGTGGACATATGGTGATTGAAGTTTAGATTGTTATCAACCTGTGTTCCAAATCTCACACCACTGGATTTAAGCTTAGGGGGTGTTGTCAGTATTGTAATTTGCAGGGACATCCTCTTTACCAAAGGGGAAAATAATGCACTTTTTTGCATTTAGTTTTAGTCTGTGGCTTTGGCACCAATAATTTGTCTGTGTTAGCCCCTTTTGTAATATGTTAACATCATTTGGGGCCTCACTGATTGAGCTAGTTTGCATTCACTAGCGAACTTGTTAAGCCACAGGCCTCCTACTTTCACCTGGACTTCCGCGAAATAGATTCCAAACAGTAGGGGGCCCAACACAGATCCTTCTGGTACACCACTAAGTGATCTGCTGCGAGAGGTAGAATCCCCAACTTTGACAGTATGCATTCTGTCAGTGAGCCAGTTGACTACCTGTCTACTGACATATGAGTTAATCCCCAACTGAGAGAGTTTCTCAATGATATCTTAGCAGGTGTGACAAAGGGAAATACTGCCAGCCCAGCTGTCTGGAATTTTGTAAATAGTTCTATGTCATTTGTGAATGTTGATATGATTTATTCAAAAGTGCGTGTAAAGTACTAAGCTGAAATGTAACCACAACATGCCCTATTGGAATAGAACAGGAATGTACCTGCACTATTGTGACTGTTTAGATGTATATGTGTAATGGAAACTAGAACACAGGAGGTTAACTTGAAAAAAATTCTGAGAAAATAGTTGAAATTAAATTGTTTCATAACCACATAATAAAAGAGATGTTATCTCTCAGTTTCAGTACAGTAGCAGACACAATGTCTAGGGCTAGGAGTTTTTTGTATTGTCTTGAAAGAGAGCTAATTTCTAGGTTTAAGATGTAGAAGTGTTTTATTGTTTCATGACTTCAGGATCTGCAGACATCTGAGAGATGTATTTTTCACAGGGAGATGCTAAAATTATGTTAGTTTCTGGCAAAGGAGGTTTAGCTTGGAAACTGAAGTCAGGTGACAAAAAGTGATGCCATCCAAGCTAATCCAGCAGTAATAGTTGATATTAATTTAAGAACTCTGTCAGAGAGAGAGAGAGACTGTGTATTTTGTATTTTGTCTTTGACCCAACAACATCAGCAGGAAACATCCACTCACCTCTGTACTTGTCTTGCTGTAAGTATGTTTTGAGGGCATAGCAGCTCTTTTAGATGCAAACAGGAATATAGTAAAGTGCAGCTTAGATGTTTTCTTTATTTATTTGAGACTGTCCTGCAATGTTGTTTTACATATTTCTTGTGATTTTGAACTCTGATGTAACTGATTACTTACTGAGTAGTGTCTTGTTCTTTTATTATTTATTATTAAATATATTTAAACCTTTTTGTTGTGGCTGGTCTGTTTAGAGATATGTAAGCTCTTAGGCTACTTGTATATCTATTTGGTGACACTGTACAGACCACTCCTAAATAGCCTACCATTTGGGTTAATAGTAACATTACACAGTAGGATTGGACACCCTTTGCTAAGGGCCTTTGCTAAGGGCCTTTGCGTAGTTGATAAGAGTTGGCTGGTGGCACTGAAGACTACTTTATAGTCTGGGCAGTAGGGGGTATAGCTAGTAAACCTGTGCCACCCTTTCCCAGGTGTGTGTGTGTGTGTGTGTGTGTGTGTGTGTGTGTGTGTGTGTGTGTGTGTGTGTGTGTGTGTGTGTGTGCGTTTGTATATAAATCAAATCTCAAGGAGTGGGTATGTCAACTACTCGGGCAGGGACACGAAGCACTGGTTGGACAGAGAGGGTACTGGAGATCTTGGTTTCGCCACTCAGCTGAGATCTCAACCTTATAGCTGTTCCAGCGGGGAGTCTTATTGGGGATCTGGAGAAAGAGGGAGAAACCAGCCCCAGACTGACTGTGATCTCTGTGTGCTCTTAAAAGAAATTGCACTTTACTGTTTGTGTACTTGTCATCCTCCCAATGTGTACATTCCCCACTGTTGCACGTGGTGAGGATTGAGGCTCCTTGATTACTGGGCCAGTGCAGGGGCATCACAGGGGAATTGTATCAAAAGCCTTGACTAAGCCAAAATAGGCAGTATGTACTGTTTTGCCTTCATCCAGGGCTTTGGTAACATTTTCGAAGAAGTCCATCAGGTTCAGTAAACTTGATCTACCCTCAATGAATCCAAACTGGGTCGGGTCAAGAGTTTGAAGGTTATCTATATCCTTGTTGATAAGGTCCATGCAGATATGGCTGGTTAGGCTTATGGTTGTATAGTTCCCAGGGTTGGTTGATGGACCCCTTTGTTCAAGAGGATTACTGTTGCAATCCTCCACTTTTCTGGAACAAAGCTAGTGCACATGCTGGGGTTAAAAAGAGTGCCAAGTGGTTCTCCTAGGTCTTGCTTTACATTGTTTAGTAAGCAGCCTGGGATGTTATCTGGTCCCAATGAGGCTGTGTTTTTGGGCTTGGAGAGCACAGATGTGACCTGCTCTTTGGAGATACTAGGCACAGGACTGGTGTCAGGTATGTTTTGGGGTATGGCTGGTGGGGACAGGGGGGGGGTGAAGTGTGCGCCAAATCTGTCAGTTAGTGGATTGTCAATTTCCTCAAGTTCTTTATGAGAGGTACTGTTCACTATACTTTCGGTATGTAGTTGGGTGTTCCCTTTTAGATTTCTGACATAGCTAAAGAATGCCTTATGACTATCCTTAGTTAGAGATGCTGTTTTAGGTTCATAATTAGTTTTATAGGACTTTATAAGATATCTGATTTGCTTGTTCAAGCTGTGAAGGGTATACTTCTTCTGCTGAGTACCTCTTGTTCTTAGACATCAGTTTCTTCCTTTTGTTATATAACCTATTTATACTTGAGGTCCATCAGGGTGGCTTGTTTTTTGGGGAGGACCTGGTTTTGATCTGGTCATGTACAGCGAAGTCTGTACAGTTGTTTAATTAGTTATACAGGGCATTGGTGTACTCCTCTGCATAGAAGTCATTTTTTGCTGTGATAGTAGAGGGTTTGCAACTTTTTATACTATCATCTAGTAGGCTGTAGTTTGCTTTGAAGAAATTTTTCAGTTTTTTTGCTCCTGTTGGGGGTGTCATGTCTGATCATTACTTCATCTGAGACAGATTTGTGGTCTGACCTTATCAAGAAGGGCAACACACAATGGGTAGTGCAGTGCACCCCCACCCCCCCATGTTGGTAAGTACTACGTCTGGGACATTTGATCCCCTCATGGGGTTGCAGACAAAACTTTCCAGGGATTTGTCCAGGAATCTCAGGGCGGGCATGTTTGTGCTTTTGTATGTCACCCAGTCGATAGAAGAATAGGTGAAAACTCCGATGGACAAAGTGTTTGTCTATATAGTGAGTGACTTTAGTAAGTCCAGGTAGGAGGTGTACTTCTCTTGGTTCATGGTGGGGGGACTTGTAGCTAGCAGTGATGTGGTGGGTGTTTTACCTGTAGTTAGTTGGACCTGGAGTAGCTCAAAAGAGTCATACTGTTTAACCAGTCTTGAGGTGTTAATGAAGGTTTTAATGAAGATGGATGCACCTCCCCTTTTGTTCTTTCACACTTGTTTTGGGGTCTAAACGTGTGGAAGGCATTGCAGTCTTGCACGGCTGGGGTGCTCTCTGTGCCTTGAACCATGTCTCAGTGACTGCACAGACATCAGCATCTTCCAAGGTGAGGAGTGCTTCTAGCGAGCGCAGTTTCCTGTTTAGGCTCCTAACATTAATTAAGCAGCATAACCTTGAGTTTGTCTCGAGTGGATTTTTTTGAGTCAGAAATTTTGTTTAGACACAGCCTAAGAAAGGCACTATGGGGGAGGCAAACACCCTTGCTAGTATACAAAAGCCTAGAGGAGACAGGTGAAGACCATTTCTGGACAAAGCAATGTGGTCTTTCAGCCATGACTTCCAAGGATGACAGATACTGGATTTCCCCTGGATTGACACCAGAAGCTAAGCCAGTTGTTGAAGTCAGTCATTTTGTGCCTGTATTATAGCATCATTTTGGGTGAAGGTAGAATGCTGCTTAGGACTAGGGACATATCTGCTTGGGACATGTAATCTGAGAGTTTAGTTATGTCTCTGTTCACATAGTCCAGAGATGTACGTCTGAAGTCATACACCCCAACATGTACTTTGACAGAGTCATAATCGTAATTGTTGTTGAGTGACTTGAGTGCATACGTGATTTGATGGATCCTGGCACCTGACATTCAGCAGACCATGACCTTTTCCTTGTCCAACCCAGTGAGGGGAGCATCTGTGTCTCTCACTTTAGAGACACCTATGACCAGGACATTTGGTTTTGAGGTGTTTTCCCTTATGGCTTATTTGCTGAGACACTGGTGTGTATGTTGTTGCTTAGTGGAGTTTATTTGCTTTGCACTGTGTGCAAGTGGTTTGTGTTTGGGAGGTCTCTCATCTTTTGGTAGGCTTCTGTTGAGTATCTCTGCATATGTGGATTTGTGTGTTGTGACCTTGTTTTGTGTGAGAAGTGCTGTGTGTGTTGACATGTGTGATGATTGGTTTGTTGTTACATGAGAGAATCGATTCCAAATTCATAGTGTAATTACATTTCTCAAATATTGTATTTGTTTTAGGAGTAAGTGCTTGTCAGTATACATGAGCAAATTACTATATTGCCTCAGGATGCCTGTGTCAATCAGGCTGGCTGGAGAAATGGTTGGAAACTGACCATCCATTATGGCAGGATTTTACCATAACTACTGTTGGGGAGTGGGCTAGTTTGATCAGCTTTTGCTCTAGGATTAACAAAGGGGCTTATTCTGTTGAAGGCTAGGGGATGAAAACTATGGCAAAGCTTCTCAGTGCACAACTCAGATATTCATCGTGTTTCACTGTTGCAGTCATTACCATTGGGTTATCCTGCTGGCAGGCTACCCGCAGTCGGCCTGAATTCCAAAGTCTAGGTCCGGCGTCGGTTGCTGTTACCTCCTCCCTGACGTCAGTGCGGCAGGGGTATAAAAGATGCAGCCGACGCCATTTTCTTCAGCCTTTCTTACCTCGCGGTGCCTGAAGCAAAAGCAGTTCGCAAGTGCCAGTCAGCCGACTCCAGAGATTTTCAAATTCGAATTTCAGATCCGAAGTCTTCATTAAAGCTAAGTACCCCGTTGAGGAAACTTTTTTCTTGCTCCAGACTGATGTCAGAAAAAGTTAATAATTGTATTTCTTGTGGGAAGAAAATACCTCATAAGGATTTTCATTCTTACTGTATTCCTTGCCTAGGCCCTGACCATGATGTTGCTAGTTGTTGGTTTTGTGCTAGATTTAACCAACGCACTATTAAGCGTCGGTACGATTTTGCATTTCATTATTTTGACAGAAGATTTAATTATAGTATGCCGTCGGAACAACTGACTACCGGAGTTTATAAAAAGCGCAAAGAAAAGGACAGGCATCCGAGATCCAAAATAGACAACGAGGCTTCTGCTAGGCCTGTCGCCAGTTCACCGGTTCTCAGTGAGGCGCTTTCGCAGCCCCTGACGCCCGCTACCTCAGAGCCACAGGCTGCTTCCGACTCCCACGTGGAGCCGACTAGGCCACTGGAAACTCAAGGTATTGGACACTCGGAAGTTATTCCCTAAGATGGGTCCGGAGCCACTGAGCAGGCATCGGCTTCTGAGGGTGTTTTCAGGCCTACACAGTTATATGTGAAATCAGCTTCAGCTTCAAAGGCAAAGACTAAAGCACCTCTGAAGACAAACAAACAAGTACAGCATTCTCCTGGACAGGCCTCCATGCCTAAAAAACAGATGCTTAAAGTGACCGAAGACCTAATTACTTTGATCAGGGGTTTCCATCCCCCTCCTGATAAGAGGCCTAGGTAAGAGGTAGAATATGAATCTTCATATCAGGTTTCCATTTCCTCTGATTCCTCTTCTGAACAGGAATATTCTCTTCCTCCCTATGAGGATTCTGATGCTGAAGAATCTATCCCTTCAGCCTCTCCTCCTGAGGATTATTCTTTTGGGGAGACCCTGCATACTATGAGGGAGCATTTCCACTGGGAGAGCCAAGATTATTCAGAATCCAAGAAACGACTCAGAGACTTCCTTTTATTACCTCAGCACAGGCCCCTTGCTATTCCTCCTGTTTTAGACATTGTAGATGATGTATTTTCAGAGTCTCCTGACTCTTTACCACCAGCTCCTGTTAAGCCAGACAGATACTACAGGGTTCCTGATTCACATAGTTTCTGGGTCAGCAGCAGGGTTTTTATAAAGAAATTTATCTCTCACGGTCCCAAAGGGGTCAAGGCTTCCACTGCAAAAAACCATATCCCCTCTGATAGTGATTCAAGGGCCTTGGACAGATGGGGGAAAAATATTTATACTTCAGCTACCTTGGCTGTAAGAGCTTTAAATTGTCAGTTTCATATGCTTAAATATCAGCAATATCTTATGTCACTGCTTAAACAGAAAATGTTGACAAATTCAGAATGTGCAGAAAACAAAGAAATGCAGGATTTATTGCATGCAGCTGAACAAGTGGGAAAGCATACTTTGCAGTGTGGTTTTGATTCTCCAGAGGCCTCCTGCAGGGTCGCTGTTACATGTTCAGTCATTAGGAGGCATGCTTGGTTAAAAGAACAGAATCTGCCCGATCATGTTAAAGCAAAACTATTAGATACTCCATTACAGCATGATACCTTGTTTGGTGTTAAAGCAGAAGAGGTGTTGAAAATGGAGGACAAAGCTAAATCTATGCAAACAGTCAAGGATTTTTTACAGGTACAGCCTCCCAGATTTAACAGGAACTGGCCTACAAAGAATTGGTCCTTTCCAGTGTCAGACAGGCCACAAACAGGCAGATACAGACGCCCTAGAGGCAAATCACAGCCCCAAGGCTCATACAGGCCTAAACAATGGGGTGCTTCTACCTCCAAAAGCGGAGAGGAAAGATCACAGCCATATAGGAAACCATCTCAATGACTTTCCCCTGCCAGCACCAAGCAGTTATCTTCTGGCAACCCCTTTGGGGGGAAAACTAGCACTTTTTTCAAAAAATTGGCACATGATCACCCAGGACAAATGGGTCTTAAATATCGTATCACAAGGCTACAGGTTCCACTTTCACACCCTGCCAAGGGCAAACGGTATGCCAGACCTGCCACGCAATCAATGGGCAGAGGCACAAAAACAAGTTTCATCCCTCATGGACATGAGGGCTATTCAGCAAGTACCATAGCAAGAGCAGGGACTAGGATTTTACTCAAGACTATTCTTGGTGCCCAGAAAGGACAAAGCCTGGAGGCCAATACTGGACCTGTATATCCTAAACACATTTCTGGATATTCCAAAATTCAAAATGTTAACTCTGCAACAACTTCTGCCCATGCTGGGCAAGAAGGCTTGGCTTGTGACTTTAGACCTAAAAGAGGTATACTTGCATGTCCCAATCAAACAATCATGCAGAAGATACCTCAGATTTATAGCTGGCTCAATGCACTACCAATTCTCTGCACTGCGCTTTGGCTTATCTACTGCACCCAGGGTCTTCACAAAATGCCTGGCACCAGTAATTGCATTTTGCAGACAAAGAGGAATACAGATATATCCTTACTTGGATGACTGCCTTATTCAAGCAGAGAACAAGGGCATTCTACTACAGCATCTGGCATTTGTAAAAAGATTACTAACAGGTCTAGGGTACGCAGTAAACGAAAAACAATCAAAACTCGTACCCTCTCAAGAGATAATATTCCTGGGTGCAAGCTTAAATACAACTGCCCAGATGGCTTATCTCACACCAGACAAAGACAACTGACTACTTATTTCAAAATGTTGGCAGCAAAGACCCAGTTGTTTGCAAGAAAAATTCTGCAGGCTTTGGGCTTCATGGCATCTTGCATTCTGCTAATTCCATATGCAAGACTGCATATGAGGAAACTTCAATGGTATCTAAAAAGTGTTTGGACTCAACATTGCCACAGCCTGGAAACAATAATTACCCTCATTCCCTGCCTGCAACAGGATTTCCGATGGTGGGCAAAGGCTTGTCACCATAACACGGGACAGCCATTCACCTTACCCACAGCCAGGCAGACATTAACAACAGATGCATCAGATTATGCCTGGGGGGCCCATATGGCAAGAAGATATATTCAGGGCACATGGTCCGCAAGTCATATGCATCTACATATCAATCAAAAAGAGATGCCAGCTGTTCAAAATGCCCTGACAGCCTTCAAGGATCTACTTCATCCAGGACAACTACTGATAAAGACGGACAATACTACAGTCATGTGGTACATAAACAAGCAGGGAGGCACACATTCCTACCCCCTCTGCAGACTAGCCATGAACTTGTGGGACACTGCATTGACTTACCAAGTACATCTGCAAGCACAGTTCCTGCCAGGAAAGATAAATACTCTGGCAGACGAACTAAGCAGAAACCTAATGGATCCCCACAAGTGGAAATTGGATCCACAAGTCTTCAGCATGATAACCAGGAACTGGGGATACCTGGACATAGACCTATTTGCCTCCCCTCACAACTGCCAACTACAGAGAATCTGCACAAGGACTTATCACAAGAGGATGCTCTATCTTTCAGCTGGAAAAAACTAACAGTATATGCCTTTCCTCCACTGCCTCTCCTCCCCAAGGTACTCCTAAAGGTCAGATAAGAGAAGCCAAAAATGATACTGATTGTCCCAGACTGGCCTCGCCAGCACTGGTACCCAATCCTAAAGAGCTTATCTCAATGCCCAGCTTGGAAATTACCTCAAATTCCTCACTTATTGACCCAACAAGCCAGTCAGATACTGCACAGCCAACTCAGGACCTTAAACCTGGCAGCATGGTGGATAATGTAGCCATTCAAGGCACACCTCTCTCTAAAGCGGTAATAGATGTTATTTTGGAGGCCAGGAGGCCTAGCACCAGAAAATCTTATGCAGAAAAATGGAAGAGATTCTGTGCTTGGAACCAGGCACAAGGAATTGACACAATTGTTCCAAATATTCCTCAGGATTTTGCAATACTTAACTGAGATGTTGGATAAAGGCCTTTCCTTTTCCTCAATTAAAATTCATGTCTCTGCCATTTTATCTCATTACAATAAAGAACCACCTATTTTTTCTCATCCATTACTGGGGCCAAAAACATAAGACCTCCAAGGAGAGCACCAATACCTGCATGGGACCTCAACTATGTCTTGGAAAAACTCACACTGCCTCCGTTTGAGCCAGCCTCTGCAGCTGATATAAAATTCTTATCCTGGAAAACAGCTCTGCTCCTAGCAATAACCTCTGCTAGACGAGTCTCAGAGTTACAGGCACTCATGGCTGTGGAACCTTTCATCATTTTCCATCCTGACAGGGTTTCTCTGAGAACAAACCCTACATTCCCAAACAATTCATTTGCCTACCTTTTATCCAAACCCACAGAGTAAGGGTGAGAGACTTCTGCATTCTTTGGGCATTCACAGGCAGTTACGCTTCTACTTGGACAGAACCAAAGCTTTCAGAAAAACTGAGCAACTTTTAGTGGCATATGCTGCAGGATCACAAGGAAAGCCTATCTCGAAGCAGACTATTTCAAAGTGGATAGGTCACTGCATTCATTTCTGCTGTTCACAGCATGGCAATTCAGGGCCTAAGGGCATTAGGCCACATTCAACCAGAGCTGCAGCCACTTCAGCAGCCTTCCTCTGAGGAGTGCCAACCAAAGACATTATAGAGGCTGCAACTTAGAGTTCAGTGCACACTTTTACCAAGCACTATCACTTACCTCTCTACTCTAAATCCAGGTCAGGCTTTGCCACTGCAGTTCTGCAGGTCCTCATAGCCTCTCCTAATCCTATATAGCACCAGCCTCCCAACCATAGCTTTGGGATTCAACCCAATGGTAATGACTGTAACAGTGAAACAAGATGAACATAGTGCAGTTGTGTACCTACCATAAATGTAGATGTTCAAGTGTATTCACATGTATGTTGCAGTCCAGGTTACTCACCCACCACCCCCCTTTCCTTTACTGGGACTTATCTGTTCTGCTCTATTCTATACAACCTATGTGGTGTATTTGCTTGTAGATGAAGAAAAAGAGTTTTTGTTGTGTATGCATTCTTATTGGCATAATTTAGCCTACCATTTTAGGGGCACCTGACATCTGGGGCAAGAAAAACTGAAGAAAATGGCGTCGGCCGCATCTTTTATACCCCTGCCGCACTGGCGTCAGGGAGGAGGCGACAGCAACCGACGCCAGACCTAGACTTTGGAATTTGGGCCGACTGCGGGTAGCCTGCCAGCAGGATAACCCAATGGTAATGACTGCAACAGTGAATACACTCGAACATCTACATTTATGGTAGGTATACAACTGTACTTTTCCCACAATGCAGCAGTGAGACGTGGGAGGGTTCACTAGTAGTTATCTAATAGAAAATGACTTTCAAGGCCTTTGCATCTATACAGGGCACCACTGAGCCCCGTTTCGTGGTGTGCAGCTAGTCGCAAATGTGAGGCTTAAATACAGGCAAAATTATACATTTTTAAGCTAAACTAAATAATGGCGAAGCGCGCAGTGAGCTTTCCTTCAGTGATCTCCAACTCAGATAAGGCTCAGACCACACACTCCTGCCATGAGGGTACAGGCAGGGCCCTCCTAATGTAAGATGGCTGCAATAGTGCTCAAGTGTAACAATACAGTCTTGATTCAGCAGATCTGAATCTAGTTTATGCTGTGTACTAGCTACTTAAAGAAACAGAACAGCTTTTGTAAAGTGCAGAAAAATATGGTAAAAATCAGCAAAATGATAAAATATAGTCAGCAGAGTGCAAAGAAGACTCAAAAAGTACTTATTTTTTCGATTTTAGCATTGGATGCCTTGGATTTCAGCAGAATCTCTCCAGATCTCTGGCAAAAGTTGCTAATTGTTGAAGAGCTCTGGTTAGATGACCTACAGTGGTACTGCACTCTGCACAAACTGGCAACTCTTTGAGCAGCTGTGAACAGTGGGAGACTATGGAGAACATTTCTTATAGAGGATTTTAAACTGGAGAGGCTTATATACAAGCACAGGGAACCGTGTTCATCCGTGGCTTTTGTATCAGCAAGATTAAAGACTTTTACATAGTTAATCCCTCAAGCCAGTCAGATAAAAACACAATAAACTTTGTACTTTCCAGCAGAAGTTTCCATCTTGGTTGGGTTGGATTCAGCTCTTACACCATGAGTGCAGAATAACCCTCTTAATGTAAAACAAACTGGTTTTGAGCTCGAGTGCAGTAACAAATGCTTTACAACAACAGAATTCTGTAGCATCAGGAATTCTTGGAAATAAGTTCGCTAACCCTGAGAAATGTTCAACAAAATACAGAAAAAATTTGCACAAAGTAAGAGAACAACAACACAAAAAAAATTGCAAAACTTAGAAATATTTTGGCAGACTCAGAAGAACTTTGGCAAACTCAGAACAGGTTTTGCAGTACCAGAGGAAGTTAGGAAATATTAGAATACAGTTAAAACAACATGAGTGGTACAGTAACAAACAGATGGCGTTTCTTTAACAAGTGCAGGCTGAAAAACTGTGATAAATTAAACAAAATAAATAAATCCAGAACAGAACTATTAAATAGCACTGAGACAGAGCAAATGCAAAAAAAAATACTTATCAGCTTATGGTTGAAACATGACTGAATAATTCAAAAGTACTAGTAAACCCTAAAAAACTAAATTACTGCCCCAAAACACATCTGTACCAAAATAATACTATCCACTCTTGTCTTTGCCATCAAACAGTATGGCGGAACAAGTAAACCACACAAAATTACTGTGTCGTCATAGATAACCAGTTGAAATTCGATCATCATTTACCACAAGTGGTTTAAAAGTTCATCAGAAACTAGGTTCATGCTAGATGGCAAACAGATAAGCAGCATGTTTTAGAGCTCCTCAAAACAGTACTAGAAAACAGGGAAAAATTATTTTCATTAACCAGAAATAGAAAAAAAATATTAAGGAACTTAAGAACTACAACTCTACCAAATTTCAAGAAATATTACTGATTTTTTCCTGTCAAAATATTCTGGAGAATAACACAGCTGTTTGGTAAAGGCCAGTTTAAAGAATTCTCACTCAGAAACCACTCTGAAGAAGGAGATACAACTGATGTATTCCACATTACATGAACTGTCGTTGAAAATGGATAGAGTCACTGATAATTTGGAAAGTCTTAAGGAAAACTGCCAAAAGCAAACAGATGTACTAAAAGAAATACTGTAGCAACAACAAAGTAAATTACTTGATATGGAGACATCACTAAATGACATAGATGGAAGACTCAAAGAAGATGAAAATCAGACAGAATTCTTACTTGACCAGAATAACTGGCTACTTAATGAAGTGGATGATTTAGAGAACAGGGAGAGGAGAACTAATATAAGAATATTTGGCCTTCCAGAAAAAACTGAGGGAGAATACATCATCACCTATTTGAATTCCTGGCTTCTTGAAGTGTTTGATTTAAAAGTGGGATTATCAAATGGAATAGAAAGAGCTCACAGAGCCATAGGAACATCTATACCCTCTTCACCTAATGCACCACCAAGATCAATTGTGGTAAAGTACCTGTCCTTCTTGGATAAAGAGCTCATTTTAAAAACAGTCTGGAGAAAAAGTCCCATAACATATAAACAGAGTCAGATCAGATTTGACAATGATTATTCTGCAAAAGTGTTAGAAACAAGGAAAAACAACTTGTCCATTAGTGAAATAAAAGCGCAGATGGTATATCCTGCTAGAATCAGAATTTTCTATTCAAATGACTTGAGAACCTTTAACAACATTGAAGAAGCTTCTTCCTTCATCAAGAATAATAATATCATCACAATTCCTGAAGAAATGGACTGGACTGTTTCCACCAACTTGAAAAGATCTCCAGAAAAATGGCAATATTGTAGTTGAGGGCCTCGCCAGATGTGCAGTAGCTAGCCCCGCCCAAATGATATGTCATTCATGAATATGCATTCCCTCCGAATGTACAACCAAAGAAAAAGTGCACTTGACATCCGTAATTGAAAAGTTTTATTGCACTAATAATATGTACTATAATCAGCAAAGAAACAAAACCGTTAAAACACGTCATCAGGCTTTTTACCATGTAGCATTATAGTTCTCTTTGTCAGAGTCGGAATGCAATGGTTCACTGTCCCAATTAATGTCCAAACGGACTCTTATTTTTTTTTTTTTTGGTGCAGGTGTCACAGCCGACTCTTCCTCAGTGTCATTGGCAGGACCTTTTACTAAGAACAGCTTTCCTGGGTGATACTGTATTAACCGTTTGTGAACATTTAATATTTTCATATGTATGCACGAGCAAATTAAATATGCAGACCAGGTTGTCACTCATTTTGCGGCACGCCCACTTCTGCGCGAAACAAACTGGTGAGGCCTTCAACTACAATATCGTTGAAAAAAATACTTGGTCTGATGTAAGGAAAAAGAAACAAATAACTGATACTAAAACTACACAGTCTTCCAAATCTCTCAAAGAATCAACAAAGATGTAGACTTTGGACTTTACCTCAAAATGTACGTATTTTATGTATTATATTGCCTATTATACCCTGAGACATTTATACTTTTTCTTAAACTTATGCTTTATGCAACATACTCATCACAAGTCTAGTGGTTGTGTCTGATGATGTTAAATGGTTTTAGAACTTAGAGTGACTACTAAAAATATATTTACATCTCATTCATAGGCAGTGAGAAAAAACAGATTCAAATGTCATCTTTTACTTTAGTATAATTAGTTATATGTAAAGGAAGAACAGAGACAACATATACACAAATGTTTTTTCTCATCTTCCCTTTTATTAATAGTATATTTAGTTCACCTCATTGTTGCATAATAGGAATTGAAAAATTTTAATCATAGTTTCTGTGGCTTATTGACTTCACTACACTTCAAATTCCCATTTTAAAAGTAACATAGATATCCATATTTTTAAATGTGGAAAAAACAGAGTCACTATAAACAGAGTTCCGTTACTGGGTTCTGACAAGGCTGTTATGTGAAACATTGTTGTGCACTAGTGAGAGCTTCTATGAAAGATTTAAGGTGGAAATAGTCATTTAAGGAATCCTCTGCTTGTCTATTGTTAAGGTAGCGCTTGTAGTGTGATAGCTGCACAAGCAGTATATTTTAAGCTCATTTAACATGATCTTTGGATTATTAAAATCTACAAACCCGGACTTCTTTTAAATAAATAAAAAGAATAGGTGTGAAATCAGTGACAGAATAGCTGTTTTTCATGTAGGTAACACAAAAAAGAAGAATTTACAGTAACATTGAATAACATCCAATTGAAAAAGTAATAGAAGCATTACAGTCTACATTGTTACACTTGAAGTAAACACAGTCCTTTCTTACTTCTGAATTATTCCTACCTAGGCTATAAGATACACTATGCTATAGTGATCCAGTAAAATGACATGTCTGATAGTTTTGTAAGCATCTGTTACAGCGTTGCAAGTGTAAATAGGAAAATATGTGTGTGAGATGCACACATCAGCTGCAGTTGTGACATACTTCTGTGCACAACAGGTTTTAGGCATATTATACTGAATACTTCATTAACCTGGTAACAGAACACGTCTAATTTCAGAAGCCACAAAGGGACTTATTGCCTTGTCCTTATAACTCCTGCTTATTTGAATATAATGTGCACGTTGCTCTATTAGATAACATAGTAAACCCTGCACTGTGCAGTGTTGTTATTTTCCTCTGCTCACACTACCTACACATGTTCAGTTGAATTGATTAAGTAGTAACCAAATAAATAGTGAATACAGCAGGTAGTAAATTACTGATTACTGTCCTCACACTTTAGTGCTTTCTAATCTTTGGTAAGTGGGGTTCAACTTTCAGTAAAGTGGCAAAGATGCTGGTCGTCTTCTTCTTCTTTCGGCTTTTCCCGATTAGGGGTCGCCACAGCGGATCATCTGTCCGCTCATGATTGGCAGTGGAGTTTTACAGTGTCGAGTTGCCAGCTCGGCGCTCAACCTTCCACAGAAGGCACACACACACACACACACACACACACACACACACACACACACACACACACACACACACACACACACACACACACTTTGGAGTGTCCAATCCACCTACAGCATGTCTTTAGGATGTGGGAGGAAACCGGAGCACCCGGAGGAAACCCACGCGACCACAGGAAGGACATGCAGACTCCTCACAGAAGGCACAAATTCTTACACCAACATGCAAGTAGTTGTTTAACTGCACTACTAAATTGTGTGGGCATGTGTGCTTATTTTCTATGATGAACAGTTGATTTATTCCCAGCAAAACTTTAAGCCATGGTTCTATAACTCATAAAATTGGCATCTCAGTCTTGCCAGTGCCTGTTGATGTATTGTGGGAGTTGCCTTGATGACGGAGAAGTACTGGGAAACCTATAGTAAAATTGCACATAAATTAGCATAATAAAGTAGTTTAGATGTCATTCATTCTACCAAGAATTGTTTGAATTACACATTTACAGACATAGATTCCTAAGAAACACAAATCCTAAATGATGTTCTGTATGCTACACATCTGGTTAAGGCAGGGATTTATAACATAAACTACCTTTAATCCTTCAGACATTAGCTGTATAGCTGACTATTATGCAGCTGATATTTTTACTGAATATTGACAACTGTTTAAATAATAAGGTTATCAGTTTCTTAGTGAGATGGTTGGTAAAATGAGTTCACCTTGGAATTTCATCTTTATTTCTTTAAAGTATAGGGCCCATGAGAAGATGTCTTCATGGTCTGTTTTTGCTACTGCTTCAAGTAGTAAAATAAGACATATTTGTAAATTGTAATTCTTGATGAGAAATTCAAGTAGAACACTAATTAAATAGGAGTGTCATTACTTTTAACAATTTATTAACGGAGGGGGGGGTCTAATTCCAAGAGGTAAGCACTTACATGGCTATCTGCCGCTTTTTCAGACCATGATATGTACATATATTTGTTTATTTTATTTATTTGTATACAAGCCGCGGTGGTACAGCGGTAGCATTGTTGCCTCACAGCAAGAGGTTCTCCTGTTCGATTCACGGCTGGAGTGGCTTCTTTGTGGAGTCTGCATGTCCTCCCCGCGGTTGAGTGGCCTCCGAAAAACATGCGTGAATGGGCGTGCCTTGGCTGAAGGTTGGGCGTCGGGCTGGCAACTCAGCACCATAAAAAATCTACTGCCAATCATTAGTGGCCCGGAGTTCCGCTGTGGCGATCCCTAACCGGGAAAAGCTGAAAAGACAAATGAATTAACAAAAAAGGGAGTCTGCCTACTCTTGTATCTTGCTACATGACACAGTCTTTGATAAACACTCTATTATAAAGGTTCTAAGGAACTGTGGCTGTGCAGAACAGCTTCAGTAATGCTCTGTCTTGACTAGTATTTTGTTCAATAGTCTTTTATGATATTCTCATAATATGAATTGATACTATAGCTATGCATTAGTATTAAGAAGTTTATAAATTGCTCACCCACATGGCCACTTATCAGGGCACATTGCTTCTGTTTCATCATCAGTGAGTGATCACTATGGTCTGTTGTCTTTCTTCATTTTTTCTTTTAATTTGTCACAACTACCGGGAAAAGCCGAAAGAAGAAGAACAACATTCATGGGTGGACATAAAATAAACTGAATCTGGTTATGCTTTCATTTGTCTGTAATTGAAAGCATGTGAGTGATACGTAGAGATTTATGACATGTATTGCTCACTCAAACATATTTACATTATCATCTCTAGTGAACACATCTCTAAGGGTTCATTCTATGGACTACATAGTTTTTGTAGTATGATTCAAGTGTTCTGAGTAGACTTGTCCGTATTTATCTTCACTTGTTGAAACATTTCTAAGTCTACTTCACTCAGTTGTAATATATTTTTATTATGTAGGAGAGGGTTTATCTGACATAATCATTAGTATATTGGTCATATCAGAATATTTGAGACCATTAATATGTATATATACTACCCTCAGGCCAAAGAGAACTAATGTTAAGCAACATTTACTGTGTTATAAATGAGATTTTACTTTATGAATGTTTAAGTAGTGCATGATAGGATGACTATATTCTGAAAAAGAAGTCTAATCTAAAATTAAATTGTATTACCAAATCAATACTCATTTCCATACATTATGTTAATTTATTATTAATAGTTATATAGGGAAAATAATAACTAATCATGTTCTTCATCCCACATTGCTGCAGTCCTAACACTTGGGTAGTCCGCTGTCCCAGTCGGCCCGAATACCAAAGTATAAGGCTGACGTCGGTCAAGGCGCATTAGTCTGGCGTCAGGGTACAAATCATGACCGGCGTCATATCCTCAGTCTTTGCCGCATGGTCCGATGCAGAAGCAGTATTGCGAGTGCAGGTTGGCGTTCTGAAATTTTCTGAAGTCGGTTTCAGACCGAATCAAAGTTGGCTAAGTACCCGTTAGAATATTTTGGTTTTTCTTGCCTCAGTATTTAACGGATGTCAGAAAAAGTGAATAACTGTATTTCTTGTGGGAAACAGATACCTCATAGGGATTACCATACCTTGTGTATACCTTGCTTAGGGCCTGGCGTTGTTGGATGTCGCTCTTGTGCTAGATTTAACAAAGCACTATAAAGAGAAGATTAGATTGTGGCAGGTTGGGTTTTGGGAAGCGCTGTAATAATAAAATGCCGTCGGATACTCCGAGGACAAAGCAGCAAAGCCTAGGTTGGAAGAACCGTCTGTCCAGACCGGTTCTTTAGAAGGCTCGGTGGAGCGGAGGTTCTGCCAGAAGTTTCTTTGGAGTCTCAGGTGGAGACTTTACTGTTACAAGATGTGTCCTCTCAGGAGGTAGGCCAGGCTGAAGGGGCTTCTCAGGTAGCTGTTCTCCCCCCTTCCTAAGGTGGTTAGGCCCTCCCTTCTGTTTCCAAGGCTTCTTGAGAGGCAGGCCAGGTTTAACTTCAGTGGGTGTCTCTCCTAGTTCTTCAGGGTCTCTGCCTAAGAAACATATGCTTAAAATGGCAGAAGATTTGATTACTATGATTAGAGGTTCTATGCCCCCACCTGATAAGAGGCCTAGGGTGGAACCTGAGCTTGAGAGTTTTGAGCAGTGTTCGGAGGCTTCTGAGTCTTCGGCTGAAGACTTACAGGAGTATCCTCCTTATTCTGATTCTGATGTAGATGATTCTACTCCTTCGGCTTCTCCTCCTGAGGATTTTTCTTTTTCAGAAACTCTTCATTCCATGAGGGAGCATTTTAAATGGGAAGGTCAAGATTTCTCTGATTCCAGGAAGAGGCTTAGGGAATTTTTGTTTCTACCCCAGCATAGGCCTTTAGCTATACCTCCTGTTCTGGATGCTGGCGGAAGGTATTGAGTGTAAAGAGTTACAGGATTTAGTACATGTTTCTGAACAGGTGGGTAAGCATTCCTTGCAATGTGGTTTTGATGCTGTACAGGCCTCTTCGAGGGTGGCTGCCACTGGTTCTGTTCTTCGCAGGCACGCCTGGCTGAGGGATCAGAATTTAGCTGAGCATGTTAAGACAAGGATTTTGGATGCTCCGTTACAGTCTGATGTGTTGTTTGGTTCGCCTGTGGAAGCAGTTTTAAAGAAAATGGAGGACAAGGCTAAGTCTATGCAGACTGTTAAAGATTTTTTGCAGGTCCAGCCTCCGAAGTTTAGTAGAAATTGGCCTACTAAGGGGTGGACATACCCTTCTTATGATTCCCAGTCTAGGGGTAGGTCTAGACGTGGTAGGGGCAGAGCTCAAGGTTCTTTTAGGCCTAGAACAGGGAGTTCACCTGCTCAGTCTTCTGATGAGGGCAGGGGTCAGTCCTTTCGTAAGCAGACCCAATGACCTGCCTTTTCAGCTGCCAGAGCCTACTGCCTGGCAGCACCTTTGGAAGGCTGGCTTTTCAAAGAAAATTTATAATTACCCAAGACAGATGGGTATTGGATATCATTCACCACGGTTACAGGTTTTATTTCCATACCTTGCCTCCTTTCAAAGGCATGCCAGACATTCCTCCTCTACAAAGAAAAGAGGCCCACAAGCAAATTTCTCTGTTACTCCAAATAGGGGCCATTCAGCGGTTCCTGTGCCAGAAAGGGGCCTAGGATTTTATTCTCGCCTGTTCCTAGTACCAAAAAGGGGAACACGTGGAGACCAATTTTGGATTTATCTATCCTCAACACTTATCTGGACATTCCCAAGTTCAAAATGTTGACGTTACAACAGCTTTTACCTCTGCTGGGCAAAGATCACTGGATGGTAACTTTAGATCTCAAGGAGGCTTACCTTCATGTGCCTATCAGGCTAAGTTGCAGGAAGTATCTGCGTTTTCGAGCTGGGAATTCCCAGTATCAGTTCTCTGCATTGCCCTTTGGCTTATCTACTGCGCCCAGAGTATTCACAAAGTTCTGGCTCCAGTGATAGCTTACTTCAGGCTAAAAGGAATACAAATCTATCCTTACTTGGACGACTGCCTGATTCTGGCTCAAGAAAAGGAAGACCTTTTCAGCATTTGGAATATGTGATAGCAGTGCTAAGATGCCTGGGGTATTCTGTGAACGAAATAAAGTCCAGTCTAGTACCCTCTCAAGACATGTGCTTTCTGGGTGTGAGACTGAATACAGCAACCCAGATGGCCTTTTAACCCCGGACAAACAAAAGAATCTTTCCCTTTACTTCCATCAACTATCTCTTCAGTCCGGGCTGACTGCAAGGACAGTCCTTCAAGCCTTAGGGTTCATGGCATCTTGTATTCTGGTGCTTCCCAATGCCAAACTGCATATGAGGAAGCTGCAATGGTATCTCAAAAATGTATGGACACAGCACTGCCAGGATTTGGACACTGTCATTCAAATAATACCTTGCATTCAAAAGGAATTTTTGTGGTGGGCTCAGGAATGTCACCTAAACAAGGGACTCTCTGTGACCCGGCCAGAGGCGAGTCAGATTCTAACGACAGATGCCTCAGACATAGCTTGGGGAGCTCATCTGAATGGAAAGTGGATACAAGACAAGTGGCCTGCCAGACTACAGCATCTACATATCAACATGAAGGAGATGTTAGCAGTCCAGTTTGCATTAATGGCTTTCAAGGAGTTACTTCTTCCAGGGCAGGTGTTGATTCTAACAGACAACACAACTGTCATGTGGTACATCAACAAACAAGGGGGAACACATTCTTATCCTCTATGCAGGCAAGCAATGATTTTGTGGGAGACTGCGCTCAGCTTGCAACTAAATCTTCAGGCAAGGTTTCTGCCGGAGCACAGAACTCCTTAGCAGATGTGTTAAGCAGGCAAATCATGGATCCCCACGAGTGGAAACTGGATCTTCATGTATTTGAAATTGACAGTGTCATGGGGAACTCCAGACATAGATCTGTTCGCTTCTCCACTAAACCACCAGCTGCCAAAGTTTTGCACAAAAGGTTTCATCACACAGCTTGGAAAGTGGATGCTCTTTCTTTCAGTTGGAAAAATCTTCATGTGTATGCCTTTCCACCTCTGCCTCTCCTCCCAAAGGTACTCCTAAAGGTCAGACAAGACAAGCCAAGGATGATTTTAATAGCTCCAGATTGGCCTCGGCAACACTGGTACCCATTACTGAAGAGTCTGGTAAGGAAGCCTCCATGGCCTTTACCTTTGATTCCACACCTATTGTCTCAGAGGGACGGTCATCTACTCAATGTCAAGCTTCACTCTCTTCATCTAACAGCCTGGCATATTCTGTTTTGAACCACAGCAGGTCTCAACTTCCTCAACAAGTTTTGAATGTGATTATGGAAGCCAGAAGACCTAGTACAAGGAAAGTGTATGCAGAAAAATGGAAGAGATTTTTATTTTGGAGTGCAGCAAAGGATTTGGAGGTTTCTGAGCCTAATTTGAGTGTGGCTCTTCAATATCTTACTGAGTTATTGGACAAAGGTTTGTCTTTCTCTTCCATTAAGATTCATGCTGCAGCAATTTCAGCTCACTATGATTGTGACCCACCATTGTTTTCTCATCCTTTGTTCAAGCAATTTCTTAGAGGGGCAAAGAATATAAGACCCCCACGTAGAGCTCCTACTCCTGCTTGGGATCTCAATTTTGTGTTGGAGAAACTTACTCTACAACCTTTTGAGCCTCTACTGCTGAATTGAAATACTTGTCATGGAAGACTGCTTTTGTTGGCCATTACTTCTGCAAGAAGGGTTTCTGAATTGCAGGCCCTTATGGCGGTTGAGCCTTTTTTGATTTTCCATAAGGATAGGGTATCATTACGTACTAATCCTTCCTTTATGCCTAAGGTGGTTTCTAGTGTGGCTTTAAACCAAACTATTCATTTGCCTACTTTTTATGCAGATCCCCAAAATAAGGGGGAAAAGATTTTGCACACTTTAGATGTACACAGGCAGTTGCGCTATTATTTAAGCAGGACTAAGGATTTTAGGCAGTCTCAGCAGTTGTTTGTTTCTTTTGCTTTGAGTTCTCAGGGCAAGCCTGTGTCAAAACAAACTATTTCTAAGTGGATTGGGTTTTGCATTGCATTTTGTTATTCCCATCATGGCAAGGAGATTCCAGCTGGGATTAGGCCTCATTCCACTAGGGCTACTGCCACTTCAACAGCATTTCTAAGGGGGGTGGCAACTAAGGATATTTTGGAGGCAGCTACTTGAAGTTCAGTGCATACTTTCTCTAAGCATTACCACCTTCCTCTCTACTCTAAATCTAGGGCTGGTTTTGCCACGGCTATTTTGCAGGGCATGTTGACAGCTGCTGCTTTATGATTTGCCAGCCTCCCTTACCTCTGCTTTGGGATTCTACCCAAGTGTTAGGACTGCAGCAATGTGGGATGAAGAACATAGTACAGTTTTGTACCTACCATAAATGTAGATGTTCAAGATCCACATTGCTGCAGTCCAACCTCCCTCCTTCCCTCTGTGTTTAGGGGTGGTTGTGGGTGGGGTTGTACTTTGTAAATTTGTATATATTGTACATATATTTGGTACAGGAGTGGTGTTTTTGGTTTTGGCCTTATCTTGTTAGGGTCTTCTGACATCTGGGGCAAGAAAAGACTGAGGATATGACGTCGGTCATGCGCATTTGTACCCTGACGTCCTGGCGTCAGACTAATGCGCCTTGACCGACGTCAGCCTTATACTTTGGTATTCGGGCCGACTGGGACAGCGGACTACCCAAGTGTTAGCACTGCCGCAATGTGGATCTTCGAACATCTACATTTATGGTAAGTACAAAACTGTACTTTGTTAAATCTCCAAAATAAGAGAAAAAGTGTACTGGAGCTCGAAAGGGTTAGTTTTTTTTTCTTTCTTTTTTCATGAGGGAAGTTATGGTAGGCAGTCTGTTAGATTTTTTCTCATCTAGCAGATTGGAAGTGTATTTCACTTCATGTGCATTAGAAGGTGTATAATATATATATATATATATATATATATATTTGTTGTTGTACAAGTAATTTTGGCATTTTTCTTTTTTTTATTGGCCTGAACTAAACTCTAAAGAATCCAAATCCACGAACAAAACCAAGTAAACCACAAAAGCAGCGAAAAAAGAGGGTCCCAGTAGCTATCAAAGAGCACGGAAACAAGTAAAAATAAATCCACTTCTTTATTCACATACACGTATACACGTAAAGTGCCTTTCGTCTCACTAATAGTGAGATTTCCTCAGACAAAAACTCAAACACAGTTCGCTCGATTTAACTTAAATTAATTGCCAATTAAAAATTCATTAATTAATCAATTAATGGCAAAGGATTCACTATAAAAAACTTCCACAAACTAATGCCCAACCTTTAACATCAGAAATGCATTAATTTAATCAATATTAAGGAACTAGAAACTACTAATAATTACCCCAACCACCGTTCCCTGAAAGCATGAAACACGTATATTACATGTCCCCCCAATATGTTAGTGTTTTTAATTACCCCAACCACCGTTCCCTGAAAGCATGAAACACGTATATTACATGTCCCCCCAATATGTTAGTGTTTTTAATTACCCCAACCACCGTTCCCTGAAAGCATGAAACACGTATATTACATGTCCCCCAATATGTTAGTGTTTTTAATTACCCCAACCACCGTTCCCTGAAAGCATGAAACACGTATATTACATGTCCCCCAATATGTTAGTGTTTTTAATTACCCAACCACCGTTCCCTGAAAGCATGAAACACGTATATTACATGTCCCCCCAATATGTTAGTGTTCTTTAATACTTAAAAGGTTTTTTTAACTAATGTAAACATGCATCCAAACTCATTACAACTTATACATAAGGTAGATTTAATGTTTTGTGTTTCATATTTTATATGCCCTGTACCCTCACTTCCCATGAATTCATCCCTAATGAAATCTTCAGTTAATAAAAATAAAAACATAGTTGTAAAAATAGTTTAAAAGTATGTGAAGAATTAGTTAAGTCCTTGTTAAGCATATTTCCCAGTTGTTACACTTCCATAAAGGTCACCAAACTACACTATACAATCACCATCTGAATAACTTAAATATGCAACTGTAAATGAACTCCACAACGATAAAATTCATATCAATAAATAAAAATAAAAAGTAATAAAAGATAAATAAATATGAATATAAATTAATATAACCAAGGTGTTCATGAGGCACAGTCAGAATATGTATATTTGTAATTATAGTTATTAAGCATTTGAAATACCAAGCCAGTTATAATATTAAATATAATCATCAAATATTAAACAATGTTAAAACATACCTATATAAAATTATCTACCTGTTATCTTGACAAACTTTTTAATTTCAATATACACTTGATTGAATAAAACTCATTCAATCCTGGGTACTGGCAGGCCCTAGACCACATTTGCCACATTAATTCAAGTCTTTCTAGCATCAGAGAACTTGCCCCCCCCCCCCCCCCCGTCTCATCTACCCTAGCTCTGAATTTAAAGGAGTGTGTTGGAAATTCAAAAATATGCTTGGCCAACACACTGTCCTGTTTCAGGGTTCGGATGCTGTAGAGGTGTTCATACACCCTTTCCTTGAATTTCCGATCGGTCTTCCTGATATAAAATACAGGGCAGTTCTGACAACAGGCCACATACACCACCCCCTTAGTGTTACAGTCAAATTTCTGTTGAATCGTATAGTCCACCCCTCTAATACTATGTCTATTACCAATATCCATGTGTGGGCAGTAAGCACACTTACCACATTTTGCCATACCTTTCCTAACTGTTCTTTTACTGTTCTCCTTATTTGTTGCTAGTAAGGATTTGAGGTTGTTACCCCATCTAAACACCACCTTGGGAGGGTCCTTCAATTTAAAGGTCAGTGTAGAATCAGACTTGATAATCTCCCAATCTTTGTAAATAATCTCCCTGATATTATAACCGTCTAAACTAAACTTGGTAATAAGACTGACCCCTACATTTGGTCCCCCTTCTGTGACCTGGTCAGTGGTTAGAATTTCAGAAAGGCCAGGTTCCCTTTAGTTACTGAGAATGGGTTGATAAAGGCCCCTGATTCTTTTCCCTTTAACTTCTTCAGTCAATTCCCTAATTAGCTGAGTTGGATACCCTCGTTTGGAAAACATAGTTCCCAACTTATCACATTCCAGCGAAAAGTCAATGTCTTTAGTCACCATGCGGGCAGCCCTAACTAATTGACCTTTTACTACTGAGCATTTCTGGAACAGAGGGTGACAACTACTGAAGTGGAGGAAGGCATTGGAATATGTGTCCTTTCTATAAATATTTGCAAAGTAACAGTTATCATAAGGGTCCTTATTTAGATGGACATCCAAATATGCAATACTTGCTTCATTAAATGTGAAGGTAATTTTCAAAAATGTAGTTGTATTATTCAAATAAGACACCAAATCTTCTGCCTCTTTTTCCTTTCCATCAATCAGTAAAAAAATATCATCATCTAAATAACGAGTGTAAAACTGAATTTTGTTTTTAATGTGTGGCACTTTCAAAACAAATTCTCTTTCCCAGAACGCCATAATTAAATTAGCAAAACTGGCGCCGCATGGTGACCCCATAGCTATCCCAGTCTTTTGAACAAAGAATTTTCCATTGAATGTAATAAAATTGTTCGACAAAACCATATCCAACATTTCAGCCAGTAGGCTGATTTCATCATTTGGTGCCCCCAATTTATACAGTAACAATCTGAGCCATTCAATCCCTTCCACATGGGGGATGGACATGTACAAGTCCTTCACATCAACAGTTAAAAAATTCAGGTTGTTACTGACCTTTAACTTTTGAATATTAGCCAGAAATGACCAGGAATCTTTACAAATCTGAGACTGTGACGATACATACTTTTTCAAGTGAACATCTATGAATTTTGCGCAGGCATACGTGATGCTCCCCCTTGCGTCCACCAGTGGTTGATCCCTGATACATTTATGAATTTTTGGGATGCTAAACAAGATCGGTATTCTAGGGGCTAGCATGCTGATGTAATTATACACATCCACATCTATCCTGGCCTCTATAAAAAAAATTCTTCTATCAGAGAACGGATCCTCCCATATGCAACATTCAGTTTGTTTCGTGACACTTCGACATAAGTGTCCATTGTTATTATCTTTTCCATTCTCAGTTGATAATCATTATTATTCATAATCACCAACCCCCCTCACTTGTCTGGCTGCATCACTCTTATCTGCACTTTCTGTAATAACATTAATGCCTGCCTTTCGGCCCTTGTTGTGTTATTGAACCTGTTTGAACATCTTTTTTGAACATCCAGTAAAATGTAAAAATCAAGTTCCCACATTTGTTCATATAATAACAAAGTGGAGTTAAATTGTGGACAAAATGTAGTTGTGATATAAAAAGGATTATTTAATGCATTATCCTGACAAAAAAGAATTTTAAAGTTCAGTTTCCAGATAAATAATTTTAAATCAATAATAGAATCAGCGAGGTTGGCTTTAGTTGCAGGGACAAAAGTCTGACCTTTAGCTAGTAGATCCGCTAGTACTGAATCTACAGTTAAACATGAAAAATTAAAAATTCTAAAGTCACCTTCAGTGTTCAAAGTCACATCACAACTCAAGGATGATGGTTCCGCTGTTTTGGATATTGTTGTTGCCTCCACGCGGGGTTGTAGGTTACTCGGGGAAGGCCTTGCCTCAGGTTGTAACCCGAGGCTTGTCTTCGAAAATTTACATTCCCGTTGTTGCTTGCACCATTGTTAGAAAGTGTTACCCATATGATTCTCCTCAGGTGGGTACCTGACCTCATGGTTAGTGTTTGGTCATTTAGAATACGATTGCATTTGCTCCATTCTACTCTGAAATCCACCCACTTCGTCAAGTTGACCAATCCCTACTATTTGAGAAACTGGGGGTTTTGGATAAGCCAAGCCCGAGTTGTATGCCTCTCTGTCTCTCCTTAATTTCTTCATTTTAGTTGCTTTCAGTTTTTTCCATGTATTGATCGATACTGACAAAACGCCTCTTATAATGGTACTTAATTGCATAAAGTCAGTATCTTTCTTTATACACTCATCCAGTGGGATAATTTCCCAAAGTAAAGTATCTGCTGCGAGTTGGTAATGTTTAATCATTACCTCCAATAGTTCAATTCCATGTTTGTTAAAAAATTTTAACAATTCTTTGTAGATCGGTGACCCATCATTTAACCCGGTCGGGTATTGCCATGATCTCAAACCTTTGGGGATGATCCCTTCCCCAATACATTCTTTAAAGTATGCTATTTCTAGCTGACTTTTATTGTATTTAACCATTTTGGTGTCCAGTAATCTTACATTTTCTCCTATGTTGACAACATTGTTCTGTACCCCTTCAGCCGAAGCTTCCACACGACCACTGTTCGTAGCTGGCTGTAACGAAGGTAGCTCTTGAAGCCAGCAATCCAAGTCACGAACCGAAGCTCCCATAAGCCCCAAGGGTTGATCCTGTGTTTGGGCTGTTGTTCCTTGATTAACACATACACCCCCATTGTTACCCGGTCTACTGTACGTACTGAAGTTGACCAGTACATCCTCCAGAGAGTCAGGGGGTCGAAATACTCATGCATCTCCTCTCCTCGGTGGTTGGGTAGAGTGCAAGTCCCCAGACAAAGAGTCAAGTCTAAGGGTGAGGGTTTCAACTTGTTTGGATAGTTGTCCAACAATTGCTAAAGCAGCAATCCCATCTTCCTGTTGTAACCCATTTCCCATACTGCTCGGAGAACCCTCCATTCTTTAAATAACAACAAATGAATCCAGATCCAGGAACAAAACTAAGTAAACCTCAAAAGCAGCGAAAAAAGAGGGTCTCAGTAGCTACAAAGAGCATGGAAACAAGTAAAAATAAATCCACTTGCTTCATTAAATGTGAAGGTAAATTTCAAAAATGTAGTTGTATTATTAAAATAAGACACCAGATCTTCTGCCTATTTTTCCTTTCCATCATTCAGTAAAAAAATATCATCTAAATAACGAGTGTAAAACTGAATTTGGTTTTTAATGTGTGACACTTTCAAAACAAATTCTTTTTCCCAGTACGCCATAATTAAATTAGCAAAACTGGCACTGCATGGTGACCCCATAGCTATCCCAGTCTTTTGAGCAAAGAATTTTCCGTTGACTGTGATAAAATTGTTCGACAAAGCCATACGTAATATACGTGTTTCATGCTTTCAGGGAACGGTGGTTGGGGTAATTGTTTGTAGTTTCTAGTTCCTTAATATTGATTAAATTAATGCATTTCTGATGTTAAAGGTTGGCCATTAGTTTGTGGAAGTTTTTTATAGCGAATCCTTTGCCATTAATTGATTAATGAATACATTTTATTTGGCAGTTAAGCTCCGTTAAATAGAGCGAACTGTGTTTGAGTTTTTGTCTGAGGAAGTCTCACTATTAGTGAGACAAAAAGCGCTTTACGCTTATACGTGTATGTGAATAAAGAAGTGGATTTATTTTTACTTGTTTCCATGCCCTTTGTAGCTACTGGGACCCTCTTTTTTTGCTGCTTTTGCTGAACTAAACTCTATTTTAAGTTATTTGACCAAAATTAAAATATTGACTACAATGAGAATTATTAACACAGTAGTTACACATTTTACATTTGGTGTGATATTACAAAATGTAATACAAAACAAATATGATGTAAAGTTACATTTTGAGAATGGACGTGACTATTTTATCCTTAAACACTAACGGTTTAAACAATCCAAGTAAAAGATCTAATTTATTAAGATATATGAAATTAAATAAAGTTGTTGTTTGTCTTTCGGCTTTTCCGGTTAGGGGTCGCCACAGCAGAACTCTGGTCCGCTAATGATTGGCAGTAGATTTTATGGTGCCAAGTTGGCAGCCCGATGCCCAACCTTCAGCGAAGGCACACCCATTCATGCATGTCTGTCAGAGACCACTGACGCGAGGAGATGCAGACTCCACACAGAAGGCACTCCAGCCGAGAATCGAACAGGAGAACCTCTTGCTGTGAAGCAAGAATGCTACCGCTGTACCACCGTGGCTTTTTTGAAATTAAATAAAGTACTAGCAGTATTTCTTCAAGAGAGTTACTTCAAAACAAATGATACCTTTAGCTGGAATCTTAATGAATATATAATCTTATCTCACTCTTCATATAAGAAAAAGACTAGGGGAACTTTAATTTTATGGAAAAAAAATGTTACAATGCCTCAAATCATTTACAAATATGAAGATAAAGAAGGACTCCTAGCCATAGTAATAGTAAAATATAACAATTGACTCTGGACATTAGTAAATAAGAAGTTATGTACCTACCATAACGTTCCATGTTAGTTGTCTTCTCTCGCCTTCTTTCTTGCTTGATGGGTTCGGAGCCGATCCCTCGGCTCCGACTCGGCACTTGCTAAGCTCGAGAGTCACTTTTACCAGCTCGAGGCAGCCCCATATCCCATGATGCAAGGCGGTAAGTACCCAGATCTCGTTTGATGACAAAGGGCAACAGCACCAAGCATAAAATACTTCCAAAAGGAAGAAAGAAAACTTACAGATGGAAGAAGGACCAGGTCTGAATGGTCTTCAGCATAACAGTTTCTATAACAAGGTCTGTCCAGGCCAGGGGAAGGAGGGAGGGTCAAGAAAGAAGGCGAGAGAAGACAACTAACATGGAACGTTATGGTAGGTACATAACTTCTTAATGTTAAGTTGTCAATCTCGCCTTCATTCTTGCTTGATGGGACCGTCCTAGCACCTCTATCCTGGGTGGCTCAATGGAACAAACTCTTGAGGACTGTAGAGCCAAAACTGGCTCTGTCCGTGGAGGCCAAGTCCAATTTGTAATGGGAAACAAAAGTGTGAGGAGTGGCCCAAGTGGCGCTGCACAAATAGTGTCTAAAGGAAGTCTAGCTTGAAAGCTGTAGAAGTAGCTAAGCTCCTAGTTGAATGTGCTTTAGGTTTTGAGCACAGCTGTTTTCCCCTGAGCAGATAAATTTCAGAGATGACCAAGAAAGCCATCTAGACAAAGTCACTTTAGAAACAGGAAGGCCTTTTTATTATCCGCATAGGAAACAAAAAGTTGATCAGATTTTCTAAATTTTTTGTTCTGTCCAAATAATATCTAAGTTGACGGTGGACATCAAGATAATGTAGCTTTTGTTCAGCTCTATCTGAATAGTTAGGAAAAATACAGGAGATCAATGGATTGATTCAAATTGTTCTTTGAAGCAACCTTAGGCAAAAAAGGTTGGGTTAGTTCTCAAAGATACTCTGTCTTTGTGAAAAACCAAATAGGGGGGTCGAACCGAAGAGCATGAAGTTCAGACACCCTTCTGGCCGATGTAATAGCCACTAGGAATAAAGTTTTCCAAGAAAGATATTTCAGGGAACAAGAAGCAGCTGGCTCGAAAGGGGGAAGAATCAAGGATGTCAGCACTAAATTTAGATCCCACTGAGGAGGAGGATTCCTGATTGGAGGTTTTAGTAGGAAAATTCCTTTCAAGAAGGCCCTGCAGAGCCTATGGGACATAATATTATGATCTGCTATCCCGACATGAAAATTGGAAATAGCAGCCAATTGAACTCTGACTGTGGAAGAAGAGGAGCCTGCATGAAAAATCTCTGCTAAGAAGTCCGGGACTGCCTGAACAGGGGCAGTAAAAGGATCGATATTCTTGGCCTTAGCCCAATAAGAGAAACGTTTCCATTTGCTTGTATAAATCCTCCTGGTAGAGGATTTTAGCGAGTTACTATGATGTCTCTAACTGGGTTAGAGATCAAAGGAAGCCTGGCTAAGGAAGGAAGTGGAGCAACCATGCTGTGAGGTTGAGAGAAGGGATTGACCGTGCAGCTGACCCGATTGGTGTATCAGAAGATCTGGCACTGGGTCCAGATGCCACGGCTGCACCAAAAGGTGATGATGGAGGAACGGAACCAAACCTGTCGAGGCCAGTAAGGGCAATGAGAATCAATTTGGCTCTCAAAGCGGTAGCTTTCTGGATAACCTGAGGGATCAGAGGAAAAGGAGGGAAGGCATAAAGAAGTCCCTGGGGCCAATCCTGGGTCAGAGCGTCTCTGGGGATGGCCTGATAGAGGGAAGAGGCTGAAGAAATCTGGACATTTGCTGTTTTGGGGAGTAGCAAAAGATCGCAACATGGGCGACCCCATTCCAGAAAAATCTCTTCCGCTATAGATTGCTTGAGAGACCACTCGTGAGGCATGAGAATAACTCTGCTCAATCTGTGTCGCTACAATGTTGGTTTTCCCAGGGATATGCGTTGCTACCAGAAACCGATGAGAGGAGATCGCCCATTGCCATAGTCTGAGCTTTCGACACAAGGGTAGGACTTGGTTCCGCCCTGTTTGTTGATATACCAAACTACAGACATGTTGTCTGTGTGGACTGCAATTGTCCCTACGGGAAGAAAGTCGTTGAGGGCTTGCAACGTTAAAAGCACTGCTCTCATCTCCGGGACATTTATGTGCAGATGGTACTCGAACGGCTGCCACGTCCCATGAACCATCCTGCCCTGATAATGACCCCCCCACCCGATCAGGGAGGCATCCGTGGTGACAGTGGCTATTGGGGATGGGGGTACAAAGTACCTGCCTTGGTGAACCTGAGGAGATGTGATCCACCAAGCAAGATGCTCTTTGCATGTCTGTGTCACCAGAATCTGGTGACGCATTGGAAGTTGCTGGTATGACCATTGTGTGAACAACATCCACTGAAGAAGGCGCATGTAGAATCGAGCCAGGGGAAGAAGAGTAATGGCCGCAGCCATGAGACCTAATACCTTTAGAACCATTCTGGCCTGTACTTTCTTGTTGGCCAGAATGATCCTGACATGACTCTGAATGTCTGAAACTCTTTGATCTGTAAGGGTAGCTGACATCCGAACAGTGTTTAAGTTTGCCTATGAAGGTAATAGACTGGCAGGGCGATAAGGATGACTTTCGAAGTTGATTGAGATGCCCAAATGAGAACAAAGGTTTATTGTGTAATCCCTGGCTTGTATAAGCTGATGCCTGGTGGTGGCTGACAGGAGCCAGTCGTCGAGATACGGAAACACCTGGAATCCTTGACGCCTCAGGTGAGCCGTGACCACTGCCATGCATTTGGTGAACACTCTGGGGCTGTAGTGAGACCAAAGGGCAGGGCTCTGAACTGGAAATGACTGGACCCCAGCCGAAGCGGAGAAATCTCCTGGAGCGTCTGTGAATTTTGATGTGATAGTACGCATCCTGAAGATCTATTGAGCACATCCAGTTGTCCTTCTGTAAGAAGGGCAGAATTGACTGAAGAGTGACCATTCGGAATCTTGTCTTCCTGACAGACTTGTTGAGTCTGCTGAGATCCAATATTGGTCTCCAGTCTCCCGTCTTTTGGGGACCAAAAGAACCTTGAGTAGATTCCGGGCTCTGAATGGTCTATTGTAACTGGCTGAATGGCTCTTTTTTGCAGTAGTTTTGAGACTTCTAACTCTGCAATTTCCCTTAGACTGGGTGGTACATCTGGAAGGGAATTTGAGGGGAAGGGACTTTCCTCGAAAGGAATTATGTAACCCTTGGATATGATCGACTGTACCCATGTGTCTTGAGTGAGGGAATGCCAGGCTTCTGGGTACAGTGATAATCTTCCCCCGACTGCCTCCAAGGAGGGACAGCCGGGCAACATCTCAGGGATGCTGAAAGGGCTTGTCAGAGAGGCTCTCTGTTTCCCTGGTTTTCGACCCTCTGCCTCTAGAGCGGCCTGTTGTTGTTACCCCTCTGCCTCTAGGGGTAAACTGACCACGTGAATCCGTGACTCCTTGGGATTTACGGAACCACATTTTCCCACCTTTCTGTCCTTTGGGATAAGGTCTAGAAGGGTGGAAAACGACTCCAACAGCAGAAAGAGTCTTGCCGACCTGTTCGCACCTGGTCAAGGTTTCCTTCACCTGAGGGCCAAACAAAGCCGACCCATCAAAGGGAGAATTTGTGAAGGACGCCTTAAAGGGATCCATAAAATCACATAGCCGCATCCAGGCTTGGCGCCTAAGAGCCACACCTGTACCTGCGGCTCTAGTCGCTCCATCCGCAGCATAAGATATTAGCCGCATGGAGGAGTTTGCAATGGAATTGAGGGTTCCTAGCTGCGAGGCAATTTTTCTTGAGCCCCTGCAGCTGTAGGATCCTGAACTACTTCACCCAGTTCCTTAAGGATATCCCTCTGGAGTCTGGTGAAGTGACATAGGTAATTCAGCGACGCATAGCAAAGGTCGCTGAGGAAAACATCCGCTTACCGTACCTATCCATGGTCCTAGAGTCCTTATTAGGAGGATGGACGGGCACGGAAGGATCTGCAAGTTCCTTTTGGTGGCCGCAGCCACCACCATGGCATCAGCGGGGACACCCTTAGTGAGGAATTGCTTGTCACACGGGCAGTGATAAATTTGAAGGCCTCCTAGGGACTGGCTCTACAGAGTCAGGAGCTGCCACGCCTTCGTGCAATAACCTGCATAAGGGGTCAAAGGCGGAGACACCCAGGAGGTGGAGGCCGAGATCCAAACGCCTCATTTTAGTTGCTTTCAGTTTTTTCCATGTATTGATCGATACTGACAAAACGCCTCTTATAATGGTACTTAATTGCATAAAGTCAGTATCTTTCTTTATACACTCATCCAGTGGGATAATTTCCCAAAGTAAAGTATCTGCTGCGAGTTGGTAATGTTTAATCATTACCTCCAATAGTTCAATTCCATGTTTGTTAAAAAATGTTAACAATTCTTTGTAGATCGGTGACCCATCATTTAACCCGGTCGGGTATTGCCATGATCTCAAACCTTTGGGGATGATCCCTTCCCCAATACATTCTTTAAAGTATGCTATTTCTAGCTGACTTTTATTGTATTTAACCATTTTGGTGTCCAGTAATCTTAAATTTTCTCCTATGTTGACAACATTGTTCTGTACCCCTTCAGCCGAAGCTTCCACACGACCACTGTTCGTAGCTGGCTGTAACGAAGGTAGCTCTTGAAGCCAGCAATCCAAGTCACGAACCGAAGCTCCCATAAGCCCCAAGGGTTGATCCTGTGTTTGGGCTGTTGTTCCTTGATTAACACATACACCCCCATTGTTACCCGGTCTACTGTACGTACTGAAGTTGAGCAGTACATCCTCCAGAGAGTCAGGGGGTCGAAATACTCATGCATCTCCTCTCCTTGGTGGTTGGGTAGAGTGCAAGTCCCCAGACAAAGAGTCAAGTCTAAGGGTGAGGGTTTCAACTTGTTTGGATAGTTGTCCAACAATTGCTAAAGCAGCAATCCCATCTTCCTGTTGTAACCCATTTCCCATACTGCTCGGAGAACCCTCCATTCTTTAAATAACAACAAATGAATCCAGATCCAGGAACAAAACTAAGTAAACCTCAAAAGCAGCGAAAAAAGAGGGTCTCAGTAGCTACAAAGAGCATGGAAACAAGTAAAAATAAATCCACTTGCTTCATTAAATGTGAAGGTAAATTTCAAAAATGTAGTTGTATTATTAAAATAAGACACCAGATCTTCTGCCTATTTTTCCTTTCCATCATTCAGTAAAAAAATATCATCTAAATAACGAGTGTAAAACTGAATTTGGTTTTTAATGTGTGACACTTTCAAAACAAATTCTTTTTCCCAGTACGCCATAATTAAATTAGCAAAACTGGCACTGCATGGTGACCCCATAGCTATCCCAGTCTTTTGAGCAAAGAATTTTCCGTTGACTGTGATAAAATTGTTCGACAAAGCCATACGTAATATACGTGTTTCATGCTTTCAGGGAACGGTGGTTGGGGTAATTGTTTGTAGTTTCTAGTTCCTTAATATTGATTAAATTAATGCATTTCTGATGTTAAAGGTTGGCCATTAGTTTGTGGAAGTTTTTTATAGCGAATCCTTTGCCATTAATTGATTAATGAATACATTTTTATTTGGCAGTTAAGCTCCGTTAAATAGAGCGAACTGTGTTTGAGTTTTTGTCTGAGGAAGTCTCACTATTAGTGAGACAAAAAGCGCTTTACGCTTATACGTGTATGTGAATAAAGAAGTGGATTTATTTTTACTTGTTTCCATGCCCTTTGTAGCTACTGGGACCCTCTTTTTTTGCTGCTTTTGCTGAACTAAACTCTATTTTAAGTTATTTGACCAAAATTAAAATATTGACTACAATGAGAATTATTAACACAGTAGTTACACATTTTACATTTGGTGTGATATTACAAAATGTAATACAAAACAAATATGATGTAAAGTTAAATTTTGAGAATGGACGTGACTATTTTATCCTTAAACACTAACGGTTTAAACAATCCAAGTAAAAGATCTAATTTATTAAGATATATGAAATTAAATAAAGTTGTTGTTTGTCTTTTCGGCTTTTCCCGGTTAGGGGTCGCCACAGCAGAACTCTGGTCCGCTAATGATTGGCAGTAGATTTTTATGGTGCCAAGTTGGCAGCCCGATGCCCAACCTTCAGCGAAGGCACACCCATTCATGCATGTCTGTCAGAGACCACTCGACCGCAAGGAGGACATGCAGACTCCACACAGAAGGCACTCCAGCCGAGAATCGAACAGGAGAACCTCTTGCTGTGAAGCAAGAATGCTACCGCTGTACCACCGTGGCTTTTTTGAAATTAAATAAAGTACTAGCAGTATTTCTTCAAGAGAGTTACTTCAAAACAAATGATACCTTTAGCTGGAATCTTAATGAATATATAATCTTATCTCACTCTTCATATAAGAAAAAGACTAGGGGAACTTTAATTTTATGGAAAAAAAATGTTACAATGCCTCAAATCATTTACAAATATGAAGATAAAGAAGGACTCCTAGCCATAGTAATAGTAAAATATAACAATTGACTCTGGACATTAGTAAATATATATTGGTTTCCAGGTATTGGGGTTGGGACAGTAAGAAAACACATGGATCTAATAACCAGAGTATATAAAGGAAATTTGATTTTGGGAGGTGACTTTAATTGTATATTGGATAAATCAGAGACCACAAACAAAAGAAATTTACGTGTTAAGTTCTGTAGGGAAGCTACTTAAGAAATGGGAAGAAAGTTTAAATCTAATTGATACATTTAGTTATAAGGGGAACAAGTAATTATTATTTTCACACCAAGACCACAGATTTGGGATACATACAAGAACTGATAAAATCTTCATATCTCAAGAGCTAAATTCAAAAATAATACAATTTTCCCTAATTCCTTGTGTCTTTTCAGACCATAATTCATTAATTCTCAAAATACATACAGATTATAAGAAATTAATTTTTATGTCAAGAATTCCAGTTTACATTAGAAAATTAAAACAATTTAAACATTGGCTGGATTCAGAAGTACAATTCTTTCTAGATATAAACTACACTACTGAAATGAATGTAGTTAATCTTTGAGATGCCTTGAAAGCCTATCTAAATGGAAAAATTCTTTCATGGTATAAAAACAAGCTAAAAGAGTAGGAATCAGAATTATGTAACATCCAAAAACAAATTACAGATCTCACTATTAATTCATCCACTTACATGCAAAATAATCATAAAAAAGCATTGGAAGACCTAAACAAAAGATATAATGAAATCCTAACTCACAAAACTAATATAGCTGTAGAAAGGTTAAAACTTAGTTCCTATGCAGTATCACCCAAACATATGCATAATTTAGCAATAAGATTAAAAAAAACATTATATTGAAAATAATATTGCAAGTATTATACATGAAGGAAGGGGGAAAAAAAAGGGTTTGAATATAAATGATATACTAGATGCATTTAAACATTATTTCTCTGACCATTATACTGATACTTCACATATAACTAATACATCAAACTTAGACCTGAAATTAGTAAAGGTAAAGGCGATACCAGAAAAGTTAAAGTTAGTCATTCAAGAACAAATATCTCTAAAAGAAATTACTCAAAAAATTAAGGAAAGTAAAGTAATAAAACAATGGGAATTGATGGAATAATTAATGAATTGTATAAGATATTTCCATCTTCAGTAGTGTCATTGTTTCACAAAACTTTGAATGAAATTGTAGCACAAAGCACAACTCCAGTTTCATGGAGATACTTAATTACGCCCATTATAAAAGAAAACAAAGACCTTTACAGTGTAAATCTTATAGGCCAATATTTTTACTTAATGATTATAAAATCTTCTTGTCAGTATTGGTTAGTAGAATTTAAAAAATCATTGACACACATAATAAATGAGGATCAAACAGGATTCACTTATAAAAGACACACACATGACAATATGCAAAGAATTCTAACACTCATAGATTTTCTAAACAGAAACAACCATGAAGCTGTAATAGTAGCTTTGGATATAGAAAAGGCCTTTGATTCGTTGAGCTGGGATTTTCTTTTTAAGGCTGTAGAATTGTTTGAATTTCCTACTAATTTTATTACACTAATAAAGAATATTTATAAAAACAATTTGGCATATGTAAAACTTGGGCCATTTACCTTGAAGGTTATTGAAATAACCAAAGGTACAAAGCAGGGATGTCCGATGTCTCCCATCCTGTTTGCCTTAGGAATTGAATTATTTGCCTCATTAGTATGCCACAACTCTAATATATCAGGCATAGATGTATATGGTCAACTCAATTCAAAAATTGTGTTTTTTTGCTGATGATGTTTTACTCACGATGTCCTTCAAGAATGCAACTGCAGTCATAACATGTGGGTTGTCCTGCCTCAGGCAGCCCTCGGTCGGCCGGATTCCAAAGTCTGGGTCCGACGTCGGCTGATGTCACATTTCTCTCCGACGTCAGAGCGGCTGGAGTACATAAGCATCAGCCGACGCCATTTTCTTCAGTCTTTCTTGCCGCGCGGTGCCCGATGCAGAAGCAGTTCGCAAGTGCCGGTCGGTCAGCTCCTGTATTCTACGATACCGGTCATCAAAAAGCTAAGTACCCCGTTGGGGACCTTTTCTTGCCTCAGCCGATGTCAGAAATTACTGAAAAAGTTAACAATTGTCTTTTGTGGTAAACAAATACCTCATAAGGATTTCCACTCTTACTGCCTCCCTTGCCTGGGCCCAGACCACGATGTCTCGGCCTGTGTAGCCTGTGCTCGCTTCAACAAGCGCACTCTCAGGCGCCGGGCGGAGTTCGCTGAAGATTTTTTCGGCGATAAATTTGCTTACACCATGCCGTCGGATCTTCCGACATCGCAAACTCCCAAAAAGCGAAAAGACCGGGACCGACATCCTCGGCCCGCGTCTACCACCGACTCCACGCCAAAACCTAGAGCGAGTGCTCCGGTTCCCTCTGAGACGGTCTCTCCACCGCTCCGAACTGAAGACACGCATTACCGACGACTCCGATTCCAGACATTACTCCGACGCCAGTTATAGACTTTCCTCCGGATACCGAAACCGAGGAAATGCCCGAGACCATTGCTGTAGACAAGGTCACTCCTGCACGTGGAGCTGCCAGGCCTCCTATGGCCATGTCTATTAAGGCCTACACTAGGGCTAAGGCAGCCAGCAAAACAAAGCATATTGCTTCCAAATCCTTACCTCAGCCGACTCCGGAGACACAAATTATGTCCATGGCTGCTGATTTAATTTCCATGATCAGAGGTTCACAGGCCCATCCTGAGAGAGCATCCCAGCCTCCTCCTGATAAAAGGCCCCGGGTTGAACCCTCTGACCGTTCTCCTTCAGATGAAGACTCGGAGGGCTCTGTCCACTCTGATAGCCAGGAAGAGCTCTTCCAGACCTATGAGGACTCGGATGCAGAAGATTCCATACCTTGGCCTCCCTCCTGAGGATATTTCCTTTGGGGAAGTTCTGCACACCATGAGGGAACATTTCAAGTGGCAGGGTCAGGAATATTCTGATTCTAGGAAACGCCTTAGGACTTTCCTTAAGAAGCCTCAGCACAGGCCCTTAGCTATTCCTCCTGTACTTGATGTTCTGGATGATTTGTATTCTGATTCTAGTGCTACCCCTGATTCTCTTCCTCCTGCTCCAGCCAAGCCAGACAGGTGTTACAGGGTCCCAGAAACTCATTCCCATTTATTCAGGGCCCATACTGCTGATTTGGAAACTATTTTACAGGGGCCTAAAGGAGTTTCAGCCTCCACCTCAAAAAATCCTTTGCCCTCCAACAGGGAAGCAAGGTCATTAGAGAGATGGGGTAAAAAGGTTTACACATCCACTACTTTATCTATGAGAGCTTTAAATTGCCTTTTTCATATGTTCCAATATCAGGATTATCTTTTAGAAGATTTATAAAAAACATTAGCTTCTCCTGATCCTTTAGACAGGAAGTCTTTGCAGGAAGCTGTACATAACACTCAGCAAGTAAGCAATCACTTCCTGCAGTGTGGATATGATGCACTGGAAGCTTCATGTAGGGCAGCTATGACAGGGGCAGTGATGCGTAGACATGCTTGGTTAAAAGATCAACCTCTACCAGATCATGTAAAAGCAAAACTTCTGGATGCACCTTTGGAAAAGAACAAGCTTTTTGGTGCAAATGCTAAGGATGTGTTAAAGACCATCGAAGAAAAAGCAAAATCTGTTCAGACTGTGAAAGAGTTCCTCCAGGTTCAACCACCCAGATTTAGTAGGAATTGGCCTTCAAAAAACTGGTCCTTTCCTAATCCAGAAAAGTTTCAAAGGGGTCAGAACAGACGTGGCCGAGGAAGAGGCCAATACAGAGGCCCTTACAGGGGACGACAATGGCAGCCAGGAAACCAAAGAAGTGACGCAGGGGTTTCACCTGCCCAACAACCACAAACTCAATGACTTTCCTCTACTACCGCCTACCAGGGAACAACTAGAAGCTCCCTTGGGCGGGAAATTATCTCTGTTTGCAGAAAACTGGCACAGACTGACAAAGGACAAATGGATTTTGGACATTATAGACCGAGGGTACAGGTTTCATTTTCATACCTTACCAAGAAAACAAGGCATGCCAAATCTACCACAACATCAAAGGGCAGAGGCTATCAAGCAAATCCCTCTGCTGACTCGAATGAAAGCAATAGAAAGAGTTCCACAACAAGAACAAGAACAGGGGTTTTACTCAAGACTGTTCCTTGTTCCAAGAAAATAATCTCAATGGAGACCAATACTGGACTTGTCCGCATTAAACACCTTTCTCATAGTACCAAAGTTCAAAATGCTGACTCTACAGCAACTCCTTCCCTTGCTGGGCAAGGAGTCGTGGCTAATTACTCTGGACCTCAAGGAGGCATACCTGCATGCCCCTATCAGACACAGCTGCAGAAGATACCTCAGATTTCTTGCAGGGCCAGAGCATTATCAATTCTCAGCATTGCCATTTGGCTTATCTACTGCGCCCAGAGTATTTACAAAATGCCTGGCTTCAGTAATTGCTCATTGCAGGCTCCAGGGTATACAAATTTACCCGTACCTGGACGACTGCCTCATACAAGCGGACGACAAATTGATGTTGACAAAAAACCTGGATTATGTCATACGATTACTTCAAGCTCTGGGATACACAGTCAACTTCCAAAAGTCAAGACTGCAGCCATCCCAGCAAATAATCTTAGGAGCCAAACTAGACACAGCCTCTCAGATGGCTTACCTGACAGAAGACAAACAAGAGAAGTTAACTCAATACTTCAAAGGTTTAGCAAAACTCACCCAGATGACTGCAAGGAGATTCCTACAGGCCCTGGGTTACATGGCATCCTGCATTCTACTGGTTCCATTAGCAAAACTACACATGAGAAAGCTTCAATGGTACCTAAAAAGCATTTGGCCTCAACACAGCAACAACTTGGAGACAATCATACCACTCATTCCATGCCTACAAAAGGAATTCCTATGGTGGGCCTCGGTGAGCCAGGAAAACACAGGTATGTCATTCAAAAAACCACAGATAACACAGACCATGACTACAGACGCCTCAGACCTTGGATGGGGGGCGCACATGGAAGGCAGGTGTATACAAGGACAATGGTCTCCAAAGGAAACACATCTGCATATAAACCAAAAGGAAATGCTGGCAGTAATGCATGCTATCGAGGCTTTTCAGCACCAACTCCAGCAAGGCCATTTAATGATACGGACAGACAACACCACTGTGATGTGGTACATAAACAAGTAGGGGGCACCACTCTTACCCCCTTTGCAGACTGACAATGCAGCTTTGGGAGAAATCACTGAGTCTAAACATCCAGTTACAATCCCAGTTTGTTCCAGGAAAAGACAATGTGTTGGCGGACAGCCTAAGCAGGAATTTCACAGATCCACACGAGTGGAGGTTACATCCGAAGGCTTTCAGACAACTCACTTCGACATGGGGCAAGCCAGAAGTGGACCTATTTGCCTCTCACCTCAATCATCATCTTCCAAAATTTTGCACAAGGACATACCATCCAAAGGCTTGGAAAATAGATGCTCTTTCATTCAACTGGAACTCCCTAGCAATCTATGCATTCCCACCTCTGCCACTGATGACCTCAGTATTACTAAAGATCAAAGCAGAGAAGCCCAAGGGAATCATAATAGCTCCGGATTGGCCAAGACAACACTGGTACCTACTACTACGGAGCATATGTCACTCCAGGAGGTGGGCCCTCCCTCAGTGGCCTCTACTTTTGACTCAACACAATTTCGAAACACTGCATCCAAACCTTCAGACACTGCAGCTAACAGCCTGGGAGATCCCATAAATAACTTCAGCTTATCTCTATCCAAGGAAGTTCAGTGGATACTAACAGAGGCTCGAAGACCATCCACCAGAAAGGTTTACTTAGCAAAGTGGAAAAGATTCAGCAATTGGAATGCCAGCAAGGGACATGATGCATCATTACTGAACATCCCACTCATCTTGGAATATTTGGCAGATATGTTACAGAGCGGCCTCTCATATTCTTCAATAAAGATACATGCATCTGCTATTTCAGCTAGATACAACACTGATCCTCCTGTTTTCTCTCACCCCTTACTAAGACAATTCCTCAGGGGAATCAAGAACATTAAGCCACCAAGAAAGGCCCCAGTGCCAGTCTGGGACCTCAGTTTTGTCTTAGAAAAACTGACTCTACCTCCTTTCGAGCCAGCAGCTTCAGTTGACTTGCAATTTCTCTCATGGAAAACAGCATTCCTGTTGGCAATTACCTCAGCAAGAAGGGTTTCGGAGCTACAGGCCCTAATGGCAATACCACCCTTTATTATTTTCCACAGAGACAGGGTTTCATTAAGGACCAACCCTACTTTCATGCCAAAGGTGGTGTCTAGGGTTTCTCTAAATCAAGCCATTCATCTGCCTGCTTTCTTCCCCAATCCTGAGAATAAGGGGGAAAGACTTTTGCATACCTTGGACATTCATAGACAACTTCGATACTACCTGGACAGAACCAAGGCCAGTAGGAAGTCTGAACAGCTTTTTGTAGCTTACGCCCCTGCAGTCCAAGGAAAAGCAATTTCAAAACGGACTATTTCTAAATGGATTGGACATTGCATCAGATTCTGTTATTCCTTTCATGGAAAGACTGTTCCTGCCAATGTCAGACCACATTCCACCAGAGCTACAGCCACCTCTACAGCATTTTTAAGAGGGGTGCCTACCAAGGACATTCTAGAAGCTGCTACATGGAGCTCCGTGCATACATTCTCCAAACACTACAATCTCCCTCTATACTCCAGATCCAGAGCAGGCTTTGCTTCGGCAGTCCTGCAGGGTTTGATTGCCACACCTTCTCTTTCCTAGAGCATGCCTCCTCCCCCAGCTAAGCTATGGTATTCTACCCACATGTTATGACTGCAGTTGCATTCTTGAAGGACATAGTACAGTTTTGTACCTACCATAAATGTAGATGTCCGATAGACATGCAACTGCAGTCGGATTTTCCCACCCTCCATACCCCTCTATGCCTAGGTTCCACTCCTATCCCCCTTACTCTTAGCTGGGGATATCTGTTATGGTGTATTTGTTTTATTGCTCATGTATTTGTTTGGAATCCTGTTTTTGTCTTCCAATTTGATTACAGCCTTCCTTGGAGGGCACCTGGCATCTGGGGCAAGAAACACTGAAGAAAATGGCGTCGGCTGATGCTTATGTACTCCAGCCGCTCTGACGTCGGAGAGAAATGCGACATCAGCCGACGTCGGACCCAGACTTTGGAATCCGGCCGACCGAGGGCTGCCTGAGGCAGGACAACCCACATGTTATGACTGCAGTTGCATGTCTATCGGACATCTACATTTATGGTAGGTACAAAACTGTACTTTATCTGTCTCAGAGATATCAGTACAAAAACTAGATGAAATAGTGGAAAGGTTTTATCATATTTCCGGCCTTAGATTTAACAAGGGAAAATCTACTTATATACATTTGCATAAAATGAGAGAATTTACCTTAACTACAAATTGTGTGATAGAAAAACAAGTTCCCATAATACAATATTTAGGAATAACACTGTGTGATAATTTGGTATCTGCGTTAGCCACAAATTATAGCAACATAATTAATAAAATAAAAATGTTAATAGTAAGCTGGAATAAAATGTTCTTGAGATTTGAAGACAGATTACAAATAATAAAAATGACAATACTTCCAAAAACTAATTGCATTGCACAAGCTATTCCTATGGTACCTAACAAGAAAATCTTGAAAGAAATAAAATTCTGTTAAACTTTCTTTGGTATCCAAAAAGAAATAGAATAGCCTATACACAACATATTAGATCTGGGGAAATGGGTGGAATTAAACGTCCAGATCTAGAATCATACATAAAGGCTTCCATATTAAGAACTATCATTAATTGGATAGATCTTAATTATTCTTCAACATTGAAACATTGCACGCTATTATTTTTCTAAATGAAAATAAAATAATTAAAAAGTGTATATTAAGTGAACAAAATAACAGGATGTGGCATATATTGACTGTTAATATTCAATGTAATATAACAAAACGAACAAACTTAAATTATATAAATAATATTTATAATTTATTCAGAAGATTTATATATACTAACACGGATATTAAGATTTGGCTAGACTTGGTTCATAGGTTCATAGGTTGGTACTGGGCTATCTGCCCGAAGGCATACATTAGCCCAGCCACGTTGTGCGATATTCACCGCCCCTTTAGTAGTTCCCTAGACCCTTGTACTAGCAGCTAGTACCCTTGGCCCCCATCTAGTAGTGCTGTTGGTGTGATCCCCGGTGTGAACCTTCTGTTACCAATCCACTCATCAAGGTTCCTCTTGAAGAGTGATAGTGAGGGGCTCTGTCTTATGTAGATCGGGACCCTGTTCTTTAGTCAGTGCCAACAACATAACCCACAATGTTTCACTGGCTTTAAATGCCTGTGTGAATTAACATAATTGGACTTTCCTTACTATTTCATCAAGGTTTATTTACTGGCAATTTCAGCATGTCTGCCCAAGGATCCTCCTCTTTCAAAGCATTCACACATCAGTGAATTTGAATGGGGTTGAGCATAAGAGACCTCCAAGAAAACCAGTGGCTTCTCATAGGTTCATAGATTAGTACTAAGCTAATTGCCATTGCGAGCCATTTTAAGCCTAGCCAATTATCCATTGTGAGACTCAAACCCTGCATCTTGTGTTTGTAAGGCAAACACCTTAACCACTAGGCCACCCTCCCAACCCCTCCTCCTTGTGGTTTTGTGCTAGAGAATGACCATTTGCTCCCTTTGAACAGACTCATCCAGTTGACTTGAGATACTTAACATAAAAAATGGTTTTACTGAGAGGAAGCGTGGCCAGGATGAGCTCTAACAGCAGATTTTATCAACTCCACTAAGATAACCACTTAATCCTGGAATTTTTGTCTTCTAACCTAAAAACTGGAACTTTTTTTAATCAATCGTGTTAAAGGACAACATCTTATTCAATAATATAAAAAAGTATTGAAAAGGACAGATCTTCCAGTCAAAAATTCTCTTGGAAATATTCTACTCAAGCTATCACCAGGAGCTTTTCAAAAAACAGCAGCTGGGATTCAAACCTCAAAAAGGAAATTCTAACCTTAGTGACCAATTTATAGGACTTAATCAAAATTGACAAAATAGACTCAAAAACTGGCAACTTCAAAGAAAAAAGCTCAAAGCACATGGACCTACTACATGAAGACTTACAACAAAAAAACTCAGATTACTAGTATAGAGGAAGCACTGAATGACATGGAGTGGACTGCAGAATAAAAAGTGAAAACATAGAATTCTTTCTTAAACAAAATACTTTACTCCAAACCAAACCGGACGATCTGGAAAATAGGTCCCATCATAATATTAAGATCTTTGGGCTACCATAAAACAGAGAAATAACATGGTAAGCTTTTTAACTTTATGGCTACTAAAAAGCTTTATCTTTTGGTATAGAAAGAGCCCACAGGTCCTTATCTACCTCTAATATAATTAAGAAAACACCCAAATCTGTGATGTAAGATTTTTGTCTTCATCCGATACAGAAATGGTTCTAAAAACTGCGTGGGCAAAGGCACCAATAAAAGTTAATGAGGCAGTGATATGCTTTGAAAATTACTATTCTACAGTTGTAGCAAAAAGAAAAATCTTTTTACCGCTAATAAAAGAACATAAAAAAGCCCACCTGAAAACACACCTTTTGTTTCCTGCAAAACTAAAGATTTTTCTACCATCTTAACTAGATGGGAGGGGAAAACTTCACTTGTTGGCAACATTGTATAGAGAATCAAGTAGTATTAGACATTCAACAAATTCAGAATAAATATGACATTCCATCAGCAGACTGGTTGATACTACAAAGCATATTATCATATGTTAAGGATCTTAATAGTAAAATTATTAATTCTCCTTATAAAACTAGTCCAAATTTGATAAGTCTAATATCTGAAGTTACTTACGACAATTATAACTGGATGAATCTCATTTCAAAATTATTCAAAATACTGATAACATATAAAACTAACCCTAATGCAAGATATTGGAATTTCATAGCAAAAGGATGTCACGTTAATCTGTCAGTTGAGAGTAAAACAAATATTTTATGTTCTGTTAACTTAACATTTAATTTACAAGTATGGAAAATATTTACATGGAAATATATTCACAGGGCATTTATTACACCTGATGAACTAGCCAAATTCAATTCACTTGATAAATCCATTTGTTGGAGATGTTCTTTAAACTGTAAAGCTGATTGGTCTTCTATATTTTTTGATTGTATTAATATAAAAAAATTCTGGGAAGAAATTACTATTTTTCTCCAAGCTGTATTCACAGATACCTTTATTTTAACCAAATCTTTAGTCCTGTTAAATGTTAATGATACTATTGGAATGAATAAAAAAGATCTATACCTACTTTGGTCCATACTAGCTGTGGCAAGGAAATGTATAACTAGAAAGTGGAAGTCTTCACAAGAAGCTACTATGAAAGAATTCTTGAGATTGATGTAAGAAACAGCAACATTAGAAATAAGGTGAAGGAATTGAGAATTTCACCTAAAACATGGACAAACAGCCTTTGGGAAATGTTTTTAACTCTTATTGAGACATTAAAAATGAACCCTAAATAATTAATGTGTAACTTTATACTTTATTAATTGAATATTATAAATTTTTGTTATTAATTTCATATATTTTATTTATTTTTTCCTCCTTTGTTCAGGTCAATTGTACATAGTGTATTTAAAGGTTTATAATACTTGTTTATTAATGATTGTATTGTTAAACATTATATTATTTGGAAAACAAAAAATTATTTGAAAAAAAAAGAAAGAAACTAGATACATAATACAAAGTAAAACCTTCCCTCACTGATATAACCAGAAAATGCATAGCATCTACTTTCTTACTGCCATCTTTCCTTTATGCTGCCCCCATCTTCACTAATCTTCAGGTCTCAGAACTGTCCAAACTTGAACAGTGTTATAATAAAAGAGCCAAATTTGCAGCAAGCTGTAACAGTGGAACACACCACTGCTTAATCCTTCACGAGCTAAACAGGTTAGAACTACCACATCACCTGGATCTTTTTTTGGAGAACTACGATATCCAGACTTCTCTGCAAGCCAGAAAATTGCCCAGTCCTTAACAACTTTAAACACACCACTCCCTCAATAAAATTTTACACTGTAGAAAAAAATCACTAATCACTGTAACCAATTCATCTTGTACAGCAAATGACTCTATTCAAATGGTGCAGCTAAACTATGGAACTACATCCCACTACCACTGAAACCGATTAAGAATGCAAATTCATTTAATGTGCAAGTAAAACTTCACCTGTGAAAGCAATGGATCTGCTCCTGTACGTCTCTGCATAATTACCACTGCTATCTCCACTTTGCCATACCATCAGTTATTTATTTTGCATTCAGAATCCTTTTAAACAGTCCCTAATCTAACAGCCCCATAAACAGTCTTCATCAGTACCTGAATTGTTTTACTAGCATCACCCGGCTATATACATTGTTTTGTGACACTGCTCACCCCCACTCTGTACAATATAAACCTTGTGATATATATATATATATATATATATATATATATATATATATATATATATATATATGTGTGTGTATATACATACATATAATATATATATATATATATATATATATATATATATATATATATATATATATATATATATATATGGGTCTACTTTCATAGACCAAGCCACTTTACCGACACCGGAAGACCGAGACGAACGACCGAACAGGTAGGTTACAAAACGCGATATCCCGACGGCTGAGAGACCGACAACGGCAGCGCAGAGCGATACGGTAAGTGTGCAAAGTGACAGATGTAGTATTGGGGAGCGGACAGGTAAGTGTACGATACTGAGGGATTTTAGGATAGCGTGTGGAAAATGTGAGTGTGGGTGGTGTCGGACTAAGGGTTCCGTGAGGTAAGTGTGTGGAAGTGACGAGAGCTGTGTAGGGTAGTGTTAAGTGTGTTAGGGTTAGAATGCGGTGGAGTGAGTGTGCGATAGTGATGGGCTGAATGTTTTAGGTGTGTTAAGTGAGTTAGGTTAGGTGCAGGTAGGGTGAGTGCGATAGTGACGGTGTTGGGGTTTAGGGTGTGTTAAGTGAGTTAGGTTAGGGTGCAGGTAGGGTGAGTGTGCGATAGTGACGGTGTTGAGATTTAGGGGTGTGTTAAGTGAGTTAGGGTTAGGGTGCGGGTTGGGTAAGTGTGCGGTAGTGTCGGACGTTAGGGTTAGGGTTTAGGTTAAGGTTGGTGGATATGTTGATGTCCTTCATGGATGCATCTGCAGTCATAACAACTGGGTTGTCCTGTCGTCAGGCAGCCCTTCAGTCGGCCGGATTCCAAAGTCCGGGTCCGGCTTCGGCTGATGTCGCACTTCACCCGACGCCATCTCTGTTGGTCTTCGGGTATAAAGGCATCAGCCGACGCCATTTTCCTCAGTCTTTCTTGCCGCGTGGCGCCCGAAGCAGAAGCTGTTCGCAAGTGCCGGTCGGTCGGATCCAGAGATTACTTCTACCGAATACTACAAGACTTCTAAAGCTAAGTACCCGTTGGGGACTCTTTCTTGCCTCAGCCGATGTCAGAAAAAGTTAATAATTGTTTAACCTGTGGGAAACAAATACCTCATAAAGATTTCCACTCTTATTGTCTGCCTTGTTTAGGCCCAGCCCACGTAGCAGCCTGTTCGGCCTGTGCTTCATTCAACCGACAACGCTTAGGCCGGTCGGAGTTTGCTGAACAGTTTTTGGTTCTGATTTTGCGATATTATGCCGCCGGATCCTCCGACTACCCAAACTGCTAAAAACGCAAAGATAAAGACCGACATCAGGGTCCGCGGTTTCGGCCGAAACCATGGTTAAGCAAATCGAGTGTCTCGGTTTCCAAACCGAGAAAACTGATCAAAGTACAGCTGAATCTATCACTACCACTGAGGCCCCTGCTACTTCTCTTGAATCGGCCTCAGAAATTTTATCCACTACGGTGGTTGCCACTACCACAGCCTTCTTACGAGGAGTGGCAACCAAAGACATTATTGAGGCGGCTACTTGGACCTCCGTGCATACATTTGCCAAGCATTATAATTTGCCTCTATATTCCAGATCCCGAGCAGGGTTTGCCACTGCTGTACTGCAAGGGATCCTAAACACACCATAATCTAGTTTTTTCCTCCTCCCCTAGTTGGCTATGGTATTCTACCCAGTTGTTATGACTGCAGATGCATCCATGAAGGACATAGTACAGTTTTGTACCTACCATAAATGTAGATGTCCGAACTGGATAGCATCTGCAGTCAGGATTACCCTCCTCCTTCCCTCTGTGGTACTCCTAGGGTGTTTACCCTCCTAATAGCTAGCTGGTGGGGGAGTCTTTATGGTGTATTTGTTTGTATATATGTACATACATGCTTATTTTTGTGTTTACCTCTATCTTTTTGGAAACATTGGCATTTATCCAAATTTTAGCCTGCAAGAGGGCTACTGGCATCTGGGGCAAGAAACACTGAGGAAAATGGCGTCGGCTGATGCCTTTATACCCCAAGACCAACAGAGATGACGTCGGGTGAAGTGCGACATCAGCGAAGCGGACCCGACTTTGGAATCCGCCGACTGAAGGGCTGCCTGACGACAGGACAACCCAGTTGTTATGACTGCAGATGCTATCCAGTTCGGACATCTACATTTATGGTAGGTACAAAACTGTACTTTGTGTGCAATGTGTATTTGGCGTTTTTTGTGTCGGTGTTTTGGTGTTCGGTATGTTGAGTTGTCGGTGTGGTGTGTTGTCGGTTGTTTGGGGTGGGGAAAATGTGTGTCGTTGATTCGTACGTTCGGTCTATGAAAGTAGACCCATATATATATATATATATATATATATATATATATATACACACACACACACACACACATATACACACACACACACACACACATATATATATATATATGTGTGTGTGTGTGTGTATATACATACATATAATATATATAGAGATATATATATATATATATATATATATATATATATATATATATATATATATATATATATATTATATATATATATATATATATACACACACACCCACACACACATATACACACACACACACACATATATATATATATAGTCATAACCTGCTTTACACCCTAGCTCTGAACTACAGTATTAACATTTTCTATCCTGCCTAGTTCCGTACTCATCTCCATTTCTTTGAATTTATAAGCAGTAATTACATGATCTATTATCTATCTGAAAAACCCAATAATACATCTCTTCAAATGCTCAGTTTAATATCTGCTAATGCACAAGTATCTTTTTTAACTGTAATAGTCCCTCTTTTTCATATGACTGTAATCTAATTAATCTGATATTGTCTGTTTTCGTCAGATTCAATGTGTGTATTATTGGATCCGATCCAAACTTGGCACCTTATACCAGAGTATTGGATACGAGAGTTCTGATTCATATCCTTCCCACAATTCATAGGTTCATAGGTTCATAGGTTTCATACTGCTATCTGCTGCCCGGCATTTAAAAACCAGCCCATTGTTGCTTCTTCTTTTCTTCCATTCCCTTATGGGTGGGGGAAACTATACCCATTATTTTGCTGTGCCTCTGATGTTCCTTCCTCCTGACTGAATTACATCATATCTTCTTTGCCACCTGTTCGAATAGCCGCATCCTCTTGGAGCTCCAGGACATTTACTATAAGTGCAAACCTTTTCGCGGAAATATTTACTCTTATTTTTTCCACTTTCTTTAGGATAGCTGTTAGTTTCCTATAGTGTTTGGATTAGTGTAGCTAGATTTTTTAGGTCAGTTAGATAACCCCTTTTTAAAGTTTTCTAAATATGCTGTGTTAGAACTTTCTAGTAAGATTTATATATACATGCTGTACTAGTACTTCAGATAGTATAAATAGTTATTGATACAGTGTGCCCCTTTTTCATTGTGCTTTTTATATATATATATATATATATATATATATATATATATATATATATATATATATATATGTATATATATATGAATATATGGATATATATATATATATATATATATGAATATATATGAATATATATTTCCTAATTTCTTAAAGTATATAGTTTGAAGTTTGTTATTGTAATAATTCCTTTGTGTGATGACATATTGCTAATGTCTGATAAGTTGCACTAGTTTTAAGACGTGTTCAGCCTGCGGACACAACATACGCCCTGAGGATCCCCATTCCCTCTGTGTTTATTGTCTAGGTCCCTGTCATCTACAAGATAGTTGTAGCATCTGTGCTACTTTTGGTATCATACAGTTGAAGGTAGAAGGGAGAAACTTATTCTCAAAGGCTTAGTTCCCCCTCAGGCAACAAAGTACCTTCCACTTCTCTATCTATGGATAAGAAGAGGGAGAAAGAGAGAAAGAAATCCAAAGAGAGAGAAAGACCCAAAGAGAAACAAACACATACATGAACAAGATGAAAAGAGATAAGAAGAGAGAGTAGAAAAATGAAAGAAATGGTCTGCAGATCAAAGTTGTCTTCCAGGTCGTTGTCGGGGCACTCGGCTCCACCTGCAACTCAGATTCAAACTCCCCCCAAAACCCTGTCTTTTTTCTGTGGCCACTCAGCCCCAGATTTCATTCACCTGTACTTTAACAAAACCTACTATCAAGACCAGCGTCTGTGACTTCTTCTTTTCATATCTGTCATGGCTTAGTGGCAAATCACTTTGTCTGTGGTTTTCAGGGTCCTGGGTTCAAGACTTGCAGAGGCTGTTTATTTGAGTACACAGCTCAGCAAGCTCCTGCCTGGTGCGCTGGAGAGTTCTACAGCAGCAGAGAGACAAAAGAGAAACTTTGGAGTGATTAAGTATCATTTTTCTGCATTTTCTTGCTGCCTTTAGCTAATTCCACCTAAAACAGATTTTCTAGAGTTTCTGTGATTTAAAAAGCTTGTTTCAGCTAGATATTGTACTTATTTTACTGCCTGTACTTTAACAAAATCATTTTTGTGTTTAAATTAACTGTTTAACTGTTGTAGGCTACACACTCAAGTATGATAGCCATTTCTGTGCATTTAAAGTGTTTTTTTGATTGTATCTGCTTTATTTTCTGAAAAAAAAAAACTTGTTTTCCCACCTTTCTAAGCTAGTATGGTCCAGTTTTCAGGTTAGTGCTGAATTCAGGGCTGTGTTACAAGTTTCTGTGTCTGCCCATACCTTACTTGGATAGAAGGAAGTTTCTCTGTTCACTGTGAGAGAGGGAGCTTTGTTTCAGCCCAGAAATTAGTAGTTTATTGGCCATTTTGGGCTAATTTCTATCTCTTTCATTTCCCTGCTATAAAACCTGCATTTGCGCAGTTTTGCGTGCTGGGCAGCGCCAGTTAGCTTGGGTATAACTATTCCCAGCTCCACAAAGTCTACTTTTCAATTTTCCCTTGGAACTAGACAAACATTCAACTTAAGCACTCGGACCATTCACTTCTCATCCCAGCACTTGTTCAAAACTCATAGCAAGCACTAATAAAGCACTAGACTCCCCTATACTGTATAGAAGGACAAGATCCTCTATTCAGCCTTACCAGCCAATCAGTAAAACAGTTCACTGTACCTATTCAGGCATGTCCAAAGGGCAGTTTCAGGTGTACTCCCTAGTCTAACTGGTGAATCTGGCTATTTTGAGGCAATGTTACAATTGCCTCATGTACGCAGACAACCCTGTCCTCCTTCCACCAAACACTAATACATGCGAGAAATGCAATTATACAGCCAAATTGGAGGCTAAGCTCTCTCAACCCAAGACTTGACCAGGCAGTCAAGAGGAGAAGGGAATTACTTGCATCACACCACCAGTCTCACATAGACCTATGAAACCAGCACTAGCAAAAAACACGCATAAATACAAGAAAACATACTCAGAGGCTCTAAATAAAAATCTGCAAAAGCAACAGAGACTTCCAAAGCAGACATCCAAGCAACCTCCATGAAACACATACTTCACAAAACCAGTGTGCCACTCAGTCACAGCCCTTAAGGCAAAATAACATACCCAACACACTATTAATAGGTGACTCTATAGTCAAGCACACTGACGTCCCACTCACTAGGCTGAACAAGGAGAAGGTTACTGTTAGCTGCCTGTCAGGTACCAGGGTCCGCCACATAACACAAGCACTCAGGTCACTCCAGAACAAGTACAAATATGACTCTGTCATTGTCCATGTTGGTGTGAATGACCTGAGCCATACCTCCCTGGACTACATGAAAAGAGACATGGAGGAGCTCTCTGATCACGTAGCCCAGGCTGGTATGACCCTGACCCTGAGTAGCATCCTGCCCTCACCAAGAATGATACCATGGTATAGAGAAAAAAATGATCGATTTCAACAACTGGCTAAGCATCTGGTGTCATTCAAAGGGGATCCCGTGTCTGTCAGCCTGGGATGACATGTTCGACAAGCCACGCTGCTTCGATAGAGACGGCTTGCACCTGTCAACCTTAGGCTTTCGAATACTGGCCAAGGCTCTTGCCACCCCCATAGTGCCTTTTTTAGGCAAGGCTCAAAAGACAAACCCGCCAACGTAAATAGCACAAGTAACAAAAAACTGAGGGTAATGCTACTCAATGCCAGAAGTCTAAACCTCAAAATGCACGCACTCGAGGCACTCCTCAGTATGGATAAAATTGATATATGTGCAGTAACAAAAACCTGGTTTAAGGCTCCAGAGAGCACCCCAGCACTGCCAGGCTACAACTCATACCATACATTTCGGCCACAAAACCCAGACCGAAATACAAAATGTGGGGGAGTATCCATATTCATCAAGGATACCCACACCTCCAGGTTGCTTCAGAGATCATCCACATGCAACTAACAACGGGCAAAACTGCTATTCAAATTATAGCTTGCTACCGATCACCCACCATGTCCCAGGACTCCCACACTGCATTCCTGGAAACACTGGGAAATGTAAAGGTCGTACCAAACACCCTGATATTAGGTGATTTCAATTACCCAGACATTAACTGGGAGAACTACTCAAGTACAAACTCCCTTGCCCAACATTTCCTAGAATTTATAAACTCACATGCCCTGGATTAACTGGTCAACACCCCCACCAGAGGTGACAACATATTGGACCTGGTCATCACCAACATGGGCGACTGGTGTTCCACACCAGAGGTCAACCCATCGCTGGTTAGATCTGACCATAAAGTCCATGCTTTAACCCCGACTAAACTCTAACTCCCACTAATTTCCTCTAACTATCCCTCTCACTCTCCATTTACCTTCTTTCTATGTGCATGTATTACTTCCATTACTTTGTATGAGTTACCTCTCTGTAATATTCCTTCTCCTCTTTCAGGTTTCATCTCGATCTATCATAATCTAATTCTACTTCTCAGTATAATGCAGTAATACTGTAACCAAGTAAATTATCTAACCTAACTCTCCGGCTAAGTCTCATATTGTACTCTTGTGTATATACATTCTGAAAGATATTTTAAGCAAATGTTTCTTTTTATCGCATAATTCTGTATATGTTTTCTTTAACTTGTTAAGTAGTAGTTAGTGGAGCTTTTCTCCTCGGGCCTCCACTGAAAATGGACATGTATCCAGTTGGACTAGCCCGGTTAACAAATGTAAAATAAATAAATAAAATAAATAAACTAATCACTCTGGATATCAACATTCTGCCACCACCCCCGGTCAAAGAAACCACTGTGAAAAACTTTTCAAAAGCAAACTTCACGTTACTTAAGACCAAGGTGGGAAGTTTCAAAGCCCCCATGCTAAAGGATAACACTGTCCAAGCTGCAAAATCCTTTACTAATGCACTCTACGGGCACCTACAAGAATGCATGGATCGTGCTATCCCAAACAAAACCAAGACTCACTCCTCCAAGAAAAGAAAACCAGTCTGGTGGACCCCTGCCATAAACAAGCTATACAATAGAAGGAGGAAACTAGTACAGAAAATAGTAAAATCCCAAGAAGGGAAGACATCCCTGATCTATATCAGGTAGAAACTACGTTCCCTCATAAAATTATCCAAGGCTAGCTTCGAAAGAAAAATTGCCATGGGCTCCAAAGATAACCACAAGGCATTCTTTAGCTATGTCAAGAATCTAAGTAGCAATTTTTAGATCTGCCCGGAGTTAGTGCAGAATGGCACAAAATACACTGAACCGACCGATGTAGCCAACATCCTGGCAGACAGGTTCAGTGCAAACTTCACCCCCAAAAGGGCCCATAACTATACCAGAAGAATGTAGTGCCCCTGAAATCACAGACATTCAGGTTAAAACAGCCCTCTCCAAAGCCAAAAACACCGGTCCGGACGGGGTCCAAGGCTGCGTCCTACATGAGCTGAAAGATGAACTAATCCCTCACCTAAACACACTGTTTAAACTCAGCCTCTCCACAGGCTACATGTCCACAGAGTGGCACACAGCAACGGTCATTCCGCTTCACAAAGGTGGAGCCACAGTGGACCCTGGGAACTATCGCCCTATAAGTCTGACTAGCTTGTTCTGCAAAGCTATGGAGCGCATCATCATGGATCTCATTAACAGAGACATTGGGAACCTCCAAACACTGGACCCTACCCAGTTTGGCTTTGCTAAGGGCAAATCATGCCTCCTAAACCTGGTGGACTTCTTTGAGACAGTTACCAAGGCTATAGATGAGGGAAAGGTGGCCCACACAGTCTACCTAGACCTCGCAAAGGCCTTCGACACCATTCCCCACTCGGGTATTATAGACAAGCTCACCAGCCTGAACATAAACCCCTACGTCACGAGATGGGTTCCCAGCTGGCAAACGGACAGAACCCACATGGTAAGAGTTGCGGGAGCTAGGTCTGACTCTAAACCGGTTACAAGTGGCGTTCCCCAGGGCTCAGTCCTAGGACCCCTCCTGTTCGGCATATACTTCTCAGAGGTACAGGGAAGCACAGGAGGACTATGGCTGACCAAGTTCGCAGACGACTGCAAACTAGGGGCTATAATTGACTCTCCGGCTGACACAGACATCCTCCAAAAGGGTCTCACTGAGACAGATACCTGATGTCAAAACCATGGCCTCAAGCTAAATGCCAAAATGTGCATAGTCATCTCCTTTGGAAAAAACAAAGTACCCACAAACTACCACATAGGTGGCAGCCCCCTAAATACGGAAGACATAATAAGGGATCTGGGGACCCAAGTAGACAGTAACCTCTCTCTTGATAATCACATTGCCAAAGTGGTTAGAAAATCCTTCTTTGTGGCCCACCTAATCGTAAAAGGGTTTGCATCCAGATCGAAAGAGGTCATTGGGCCCCTCGATACATCACTCATCAGACCCATCATAGAGTACAATGCCCCATTTGGGATGTATCTTACAAGACACCTGCAACAACTGGAAAGACCACAGAAGTACCTCACCAAGAGGATCACTGACCTCAAGCAGATGCCCTGTGCAGCTCAACTGAAGAAACTCCAGCTGTACTTGGTTGCATACCATCTACTCAGAGGTGATCTCTGCCTGACGTTTATTTATTTATTATTGTTTTATTTTACATTTGTTGACCGGGCTAGTCTAACTGGATACATGTCCATTTTCAGTAGAGGCCCGGGGAGATAAGCTCCAGGATAGAACAATGAAATTAACAAGATAACAAATAAGGAAACATTAAACAAAAAATCATATTTACAATGCATATTACAGGTTATCACAGTAAATTCAGCAGTGCAGAATACAGACATAACATAGCATGCTAGTACAATCAAGATGTTCTAGAGGGAGATAGTATTATGGTTAATAAGGAAGGAACTACAGTTAATGAGTAGAAAGGGTAGGAAGAACAAAGTATTAAGAGACACATAACTAGTCAGGCTTAGTACTGGGGCATAAACACTGTGTTCTGAGGAACACTTTCAATTTGTTTTTAAAGCATGATACTGAGGGAAGTGAGGAGAGTTCATATCTAGTCAGGGTTAGTACAGGGGCATAACCACTGTGTTCTGAGGAACACTTTCAATTTGTTTTTGAAGCAGGATAGTGAGGGAAGTGAGGAGAGTTCATATCTAGTCAGGGTTAGTACAGGGGCATAAACCCTGTGTTCTGAGGAACACTTTCAATTTGTTTTTGAAGCAGGATACTGAGGGAGTGAGGAGAGTTCACTGGGGAGGAGATTCCAGGCTTTTCCAACAATATTAGAAAGGAGGGAGTCACCAGCCTTGTTGTTTGGTTTAGTGGTATGTACTAGAAGTCTCTGAGAAGACCTTAAGGATTTCAGGTTAGACTGCAGTGGTGGTACTGCGGTAGCGTTGTCGCCTCACAGTTAGACGTTGCCCGTTCGATTCTCACTTAGAGCGTCTTTTGTGTGGCGACATGCGTGAATGGGTGTTCCTTCGTTGAAGGTTGTGCGTTAGGCCCGGCAAGCCAGCACATAAAAATCTACTGCCAATCATTAGCGGACCGGAGTTCCACTGTGGCGACCCCTAACCGGGAAAAGCCGAAAGGCACAACAATAGGGAGTGATGAATGTGGATAGAGTAGGAGTTTTGGAAGGTTTGTAAAGAGTGTTGTGGGCTGTAGATGGAATTTAATCAGATTTTGTAGTTCAAGCCATCCCAGCTGCTTTAAATTAATGCAGTGGTGGGTTCTAAATGGGTTGCCTGTAGCAAATCTGGCAATGTTATTGTAAGACATTTCCAATTTGCTAAGATTATTTTTAGATAGATTAGTAAAAATGGGTGAGGCATAAAGAAGTGAAGAAATTAGATGATTGTGTGCTATAGTGGTTTTAGCTGAAGGTAAGAGAAGGATTTTACCCTATAGAGAGAGACAAGTTTTTGTTGACAGTTTTTATAGTATTGTTAATATGGATATCAAAGTTCAGATTGCTGTCAATGATGATACCCAATAGTTTGGTGGTTGGATCAGGGGATATAATAGTTTTATTGGTAGAGATAACTGAGAAATCAAGAGGAGAGGACTTATTGGTGGGAGAGAAGAGGAGGAGTTTAGTCTTTTTGGGGTTTAGGAGAAGGCATCTATGTGTGAACCATTGCTCAACTGTGTTAAATACTTGTTGGGTAAGAGACTGAAGTTCAGAAGAGGAGGAGGCTGAGCATATCAGTGTGGAGTCATCTGCATATTGTATGCATGTGGCTTGGGGGATGGCAAGGTGAAGGTCATTAATAAATAGGGAAAAAAGTAGAGGTTCTAGGATGGACCCTTGAGGGGCACCAAGGTTGACGGGCAGGTGAGAGGAGAGAGACTTGTGCCATAGTACGGCCAGTTGTCTTTTATCAAGGTAGGACTGGAACCGCTTTATAGAAGATGTATCTAGTGACAGGGATTTCAGTATTTTGATGAGAATTTGGTGATTTACCATGTCAAAAGCTTTAGACAGGTCAATAAGTAGTGCTGAAGAAAGCTTGTTAAGATTGCGGTTTTTGTTGATACAATCTGTGAAGGAAAGAAGGGCAGTGGTAGTGCTATGTGAAGGTCTGAATCCATGTTGACAGTTGGAAAGTAAATTATTTTGGGTTAGATGGTCAAGTACTTGTCTGTGAATGCATTTCTCCATGATCTTTGCCAAAGGAGAGAGAAGGGCAATGGGGTGGTAGTTGGAGAGTTCAGTGGAGTGTCCACCTTTATGGAGGGGAATAATATGGGAGATTTTCCATAAACTGGGGATATGACTTCGGTAATAGTTCTATTGATCAGAATAGAAATGGGATAAGCAATAGCTTTGGCTGATTGTTGTAGGAATTCAGCAGGTAGTTGGTCTGCTGAGGGTGAGCATGGTTTTAGTTTCTGTAGAAGGGTTAGAATATTTGTTGTTGGGACAGGTTGAATATGAAAAGTATGGGGTAAGGTTGATTTATAGGAAGGTAGAGTGAAGTTATTAGGTGATAGTTGAATAGCTAGTGTTTGTATAGCATTAGTAAAAAAGGTATTGAAAGCATTAGCTGTATTCAATAGATTTTTGTGGTCAGTATTTTGAGGATTTGGAGTAGTGGATTGACCTGGATGGAGTAGTTGGTTAATGCTAGCCCAAAATTGTTGTGGGTTGTTTTGATTAGCTTGTTGGGATTGTAGGTAGTAGTTTCTTTTATCAGATATTATAGCTTTCTTGGTTTCATTTCTTAGCTGTCTAAATGTTAGTTGGTCTATAGGGTTTTTAGTCTTCCTCCATTTTGCCAAAGTTTGTTTCTAAGATTTATTTTATGTTTGGTTTTTTGAAAGCCATGGAGCAGATTTAGTTTTAATTCTAATTAATCTGGTTGGAGCATGGTGGTTGAGAATGGCAAGGAAGTTGGAGTTAAAGTAACTAACGGCTTCATCTAAAGGGAGGTTTTGTAAGGGAGACCAGTTGCAAGCTCTTAGTTCCATTTGGAATAGTTCAGGGTTAAAGTACTTTTTAGATCTGATGTTTTTGACAGATATCGGAATGGGATAGTTGATTTTATGTCTGATGTTATAGGTAAGAAAGTGGTCACTTAAATCATCAGGGAGGGTTCCTGAATCATAAATGTGAGGATGATGGTTTATGAGAATCCAGTCTAATAAGCTTGATTTCTTGTTAGATTTATTTATTCTGGTGGGGGAGGTAATGGTTTGGGAATACCCATATAGGTTAATATGGTTTGTGGGGAGGCTGCTGCAGTAGCAGCTCCAGTCAATGTTTGTGTCGCAGGCCATATCCAACCCAGAAGTGATGGACTTGCTCCACCTAAAGAAAACCATATCCCCTCGAGCCACATGCTCCAGGGATCTAAACCTCACCACAACAATAAATAGGATGTGCTGGAGGGGTAGATTCCTGTCCCAGAGACTTCCCATGCTCTGGAACACAATTCCAATCTACATTAGGCAGAGCTCCTTGCCAACCCTCTTCAAGAGAAACCTTGACAAGTGGATGGGAAACAGAAAGTTTACCCCAGGGATCACTTCAATGGCTCTGCTGGACAGAGGCACAGGGGCTAATCTAAGGGGCGGCGAAAGTCAACACATTGCAGCTAGGCTTATAAATGCCTTTGGGTCGATAGCCTAGTACCTACCTATTAACCTGTGAACCTATGTCTGGTTGATCCATCAGGAGTCTCATTTGAGTTGGACGTCAGCCCTATGATGTGGAAATTCCTGAGGACACAGATTCAGGTGGACAGGCCTGGAAACAGGCCCTTCAGCACTGTCCAGTCTTTTTCCAACACTGTCTCCATCTTTGTAGCCAACTATTATGGGTCCAAACCCTTCCACTGCACCTGCATTGGATCTGATAGCCCTGAAGATTTCAGCCCTTACTGTCTTGACACCAATGTTTTCAGTTCAAAAAGAGTCCTGGCACCAGAGCACTGGGGTTGAGCTCCAGTGATGGAGTTAACTCAGACGTTTTCCCCCCTTGGTGCTTCAACTCTAGACAGCTTGGCTCTGAGGTCATTCTTGGAGCCGACATCTTTTGGAGTTGGGAATCCTACCAAGTCTGTTGATAGGATTAGTTTCTCTTCTTCTTCCGTAGCAGAGTTGGCTTTCAAGGCTGTGGAAGGAGCTTTGGCTGAGCCAAGGAGACTAGTGCTTGCACCGAGTTTGGATCCATCCCAACTCCCAGTGGATCCTATGCCTCTTTCCTCTCATTCAGGTCGACAGACCCAATTAGCTTCAAGGCAACTCAGCATTCAAACTCCCCATCCGATGTGTCTCTGTCAGAGTCCCTGAGAGACATCCCATGAAAAAGGACTAGCAAACGGAAACATTTCGACTCCTCTCCCTCACTGATGACACCAGCGTAGAAGCATCCCCAAGATCCATCCCACCCCACCCCTAGGATATCTCCTTCGGGGATATTCTGGATTTGATGAAGCAGAGGGGGGATGGCCCACAGTAACTTCTTCTTATAAGTCAGTGTTCCTTGAAGCTTTTTGGTCTGGACCATCGACCCACCACTTGACACCTTAATGGATCCTGTCAATAAGAGGATTTGGAAGGAACCTGATGTGGCAGAGCCTATTCCAGAAAGAACAGGCAAAATATTGGTTGACCCCGAAAGACAGAAAAACACTGGTCAGAGGGTCCCCTGTAGATGCCGTGATGGTCGCAACAGCCACAAAGAAGGAACTATCTGAAGAAAGTTTCTCTGCCCATCCTACTAACAGGGAGCCAAGGGGACTGGACAGATTAGAGAAACAGACCTACAGTGGATATAAAAAGTGTACACACCCCTGTTAAAATGCCACGTTTTTGTGATATAAAAAATGAGACCAAATGAGACCACAATAAATCATTTCAAAACTTTTCCCACCTTTGATATGACCTATAACCTGTGCAGTTCAACTAAAAAACAAACATCATGTTAGTGGAAAAATATAAAAAAAAAATAAAAAAAGTACAATACACTGGTGTCAGAAGTGTGCACACCCTTAAACTAATACTTTGTTGAAGCATCTTTTGATTTAATTACAGCATTCAGTCTTCTTGGGTTCACACCTGCCATCAGTTAGACACTCTGATTAACCCCAAATGAAGTTCAGCTGTCCTAGTAGCATTTTCTTTACTTAGTTAGTTAGTTGCCTGCTACAGCAAAAGCCATCATTCACAGAGAGCTTACAAACCATCAAAGGGATCTCGTTGTTGCAAGGTATCAGTCAGGAGAAGGGTATAAAAAAACTTCCACAGCATTGGATATACCATGGAACACAGTGAAGACAGTCATCAAAAAGTGGAGAAAATATGGGAGAACAGTGATGTTAAAAAGAAGTAGACATCCATCCAAAATTGATGAAAAGACGATGAAAACGGGTCAGGGAGGTGGAAGGAGCTGCAGGAATTTCTGGCAAGTACTGGTTGTGTACAATCAACAAAATAATGGCTTCACCAGAAGAAAATTAAAGTTTTGGAATAGCCCAGCCAGAGCCCAGACCTAAATCCAATAGAAAATATGTGAAGTGATCTGAAGAAGGCTGTGCACATGAGATACCCTCGCAATCTGACAGATTTGGAGCACTTTTGCAAGGAAGAGTGGGTAAATATTGCCAAGTCAAGATGTGCCATGCTGATAGACTCCTACCCAAGAAGACTGAATACTGTAATTAAATCAAAAGGTGCTCAACAAAGTATTAGTTTAAGGGTGTGAACACTTGTGCAACCAGCTTATTGTACGTTTTTTTATTTCTTTTATTTTTTTCCCCTAACAGATTTGTTTGTTTTTCAATTGAATTGTACAGGTTATAGGTCACAGTAAAGATGGGAAAAGTTTTGAAATTATTTATTGTGGTCTCATTTTTTTTATATCACAAAAACCTGGCATTTTAGCAGGGGTGTGTACACTTTTTATATCCACTGTATGCATTAGCGACCTTTGTGGTTCGAGCTATCAAGCACACCTGCCACATTTCCAATGAGATTTGATCAAGGTGCTTTACAAGTCTCTTTTGGGTAGCTTGTCTACAGATGTCCAAAAGATGGTGTGCGTCTAAATGTCTACCCTACAGTCTACCTCAATTATGGCCATGCCACTGCTTTTGAATGCAGCTGATGGTAGAGCAAGGGCAGCTAGTACAGGTATTACCCTGTGATGCCATGCCTAGATGTTGCTTTGTGACTTTGCGAATCCTTTATCAATGCTCCCTACATCAGTTGCACCCAGTTTGGACATAAGGTCAAAGAAACATTTATCAGGAATGAGCTGGATAGTAAGTCCATCTCTTCAGTGGGAATCCATTTTTCTGTTCCTCAAGGATCCTTTTCCAGGAGTCAAGGAGGGGGTAGAAAAATGTGTCTCAAAAAATCCCAAGGTTTTCACCAGGACACTCATGGGAATGGACCTACCTGCGGCAGATGTGAATGTATTTTGACTAGATGCCACCTGAGAGGAAGAACCACAAACTGCAGGAGCTTCCGTGGACTCTTCACTGAGAAATCTTACCACCATACATGAAGAGTTACCCGACTGCTGAATTCTGGAGGCAGTCGGGGGATGCTTAACTTTACACCTTCTAGCTTGGCAAATCATAACTTCAGATTCATGGGTGCTAAGGATAATCACCTAAAACAATACCATGCCCTTTTTGAATTCCCCAAAGAAAAGGTTGAAGATTCCTGATATGCAACTGATCAGTTGGAATCCACAGCAGACGAATTGTTCAAGCTGCTAAACAAGAGAGTCATCCAGCCAATTCCCCAGACCAGTTGGGATCCAGAGTCTATTCCAGGTTCTTTTTAGTTCCAAAACAGACAGGGGAACTCAAGACCAATACTGCATCTCAGCAACCTAAATCTGACAAAGTTCCAGATGGCCGCATTGCAGTCCATTCTACCTCTATTGCGGAAGGACAATTGGATGTGCTCTGCCGATCTCCAGGATGTCTGCTGTCACATCAAGTTCCAGAGGCACTCTGGAAGTTTTCTCATTTTCTGACTGGGAGCCAGTCACAACCAGTTCAGGGCACTGCCATCTGGTCTTACCACAGCCTCCCAGGTGCTCACCTTGCTTATGGAAGTAGCAGCAGCTCATCTCCAACAGCAAGGGATCCAGGTCTTCCTGCATTTCAATAATTAGCTCCTAACTGCTACCTCCAAGGATCTGCTATTACAACATTAAATGTTCCTTCTCACTCTTACAAACAAATTGGGAATATTAGTCAGTCACAAGAAAAGCAAAGTGCCTGTCATGCGGAACATAGACTTTATTGGCTGCCAGATAGACACAGATCAGCAAACTGCAAAAGTCCCTGTTGCAGGAGTTTGATCATTAAGGTTTGTAGCCTGTAAACTGATGCAGCATTCATGCCTACAGGCAAGACTCTTCCTCCATCTTTTAGGACTGATGGCCTACACTGTTACTCTGGTCCAGTTAATGAGATACCACATGAGTCCTACAGTGGGCACTGACAGTACAATAGTCACAGAAAGTTCACTCCTTTTACACCAGGTTACAGTTTACTCAAGTTGGCGCTTCACGTCTCCATCAATGGTACAAAGCAGACCATTTTGCCCACCTGCTCCCAGGGCCACAATCACCACAAACACCTCCCTTCTTGGGGGGCACTTCGAAGGAAAGACAGTTGAAGGGAACGCGGTCATCAGCAGAGGCCAAACTTCACATCAGTTACTTTGAGAGAAGATTGGTTCTCCTTTTCAAGGCCTCTTATCCAAGGGTGTCATTTCCATTCACACAGATAATATTTCAGTGGTCTGATACATCAACAAGCAAGGAAGAACAAGTTTGCATCATCTTTGCCAAGAGGCCATGGGAGTCTGGAAATGGATGATTTCTTCAAACCATTTTACAGCAGCAGCAGTGAGCATTCTTGGAATATCCAGCATATTAGCGGACAGGTTGGGTAAGTCTGTCATGAGTGGTCTCTCAAACAGAGACAATGGAAATTTTCAGCAGATGGGGCAAACTTAGCAATGACCTCTTTGCTTTCTACTCCAGCAGGTGCAGCAGTTACTTCATCCACATCCCTCCACAGGGATGGACACTGAGAGATGCTGTGGTCCACTTTTGGCCCCCAGCTCTCCTTTACACCTTCACACCAGTTCCCCTTCTCATGAAGTTCATTCAGAAATCCATTAGGTGCAAGACCAGAGTAATCCTCACTGCCCCCTTTTAGCCACGGCAGGTATGGTTCCTCCTTATTTGGCCTCACCTACTGTACCTGTCATGGATATTCGATCACATTCTGGATCTACTCAGTCACCCGTTAAGGATGCCTCTACCAGATCTTCTGTCCCTAAAATGTACCACATATTTTCTCCAGTTTTAATGCTAGCCAGTGATGCCAGGCTTTTTTCCCCAGTAGTCCACATAATTTCTTCCTCTCAGAAAGAATCAACCAATAAGACTTCTAGAAGCAAATGGAAAAGATTTTCTGTTTGGGCATCCTGGAAGGAATTAGACCCTTTATCAGCCCCTTTACCAACACTATTGGATTTTCTTTCTGAACTTTTTATGCAATGTTCCAGTTGCACTACATTAAAAGTCCAGATGGTCACCATCTCAGATCTTCACATAGGACATAATGATTTGGCTGTTGCGTCACTTAAGGTGACCAAAGCTTTTTTTAAGGGAATGTTCTTATTGAGACTGCTTGTTCATGATCCGGTTCCACCATGGGATACCACACTCTGATTATAGTCATTGACCCAAAAACCTTTCAAACCTGCAGCATTAGCAGAGTTAAAATTTCTCTCTTGGAAGATTATTTCTCTAATTCCCATCACATCAGTAAGATGAGTTTCAGAACTACAAACAGTGTCTTGCAAGCCACCCTTTGTTCTCCACAAGAACAGTTTCATTGAGAATAAATCTGTCCTTCCTGCCATAGGTGGTATCAGAAACAAACTTGAATCAAATGGGTATTCTTTCCAAACTTTGCTAACAAAGGGGAAAATGCCATCCATAACTTAGATGCCCATAGACAAATTGAAATTTATTTGCATCCTACAAAGACTTAAGAAAATCAGACCAGCTCTTTGTCTCCTTGTGGGTCTCTTCTACTGTGTTTTTACATCAGGATGACTAGGATTACTAATCTTGTGGCAGGAGGTGTTTGCCTGGTCTCTCTGAGCTGGAAAATACACTGATTCATAGTGTAGTCATTTTATTGGCCAGAGGGCTCATTATATATTTTTCTGTTTTTTTTTTTCTGTGCTGCTATATATTTTGCATGTTTGGATGGGTTAGCAGTGCCATGTACAGTACCAAACACCTAGAAAGCAAATTTTCTCTATTGAACAGTCCATAAAACTGTAACCTGTAAAGCAGCAATATAGTACAAATACCTTGTGCGTTGACAAGCTTAGACCAGCTAGTTAGGAGTTGAGTGGCAGTGCTTACAGATTCAGTAGAATTCAGTATTGTGTAAACATTAAAGTTAGTAAACTTTAGTGCTTTGTAACATAATCTGCCCCAATAAAGCACCCTTATTAGTCTACACAAACAAAGCACCCTTAATAGCCTTTTAACCTCAATACCCCACTCCCTCTTAGCTCACAAGTCAATGGACTGGACAGTATGAATATGCAGTTATCTAACTTCTGTGTAGCTAGCTTAGTGGATATGGGCTTCATGAGACAGTGTCACATGTTTACTGACAACTACTTAATTTGTAAGGAATCAGACAAGTTTGAGAGAGGTGTACTTACACAGTGGCACTGGAGGCTAAAACTGTACATCTCGTTGTCAAAATCACATACAGAACCCCCACCTGACATAGCACACAACACACACATAGAGTAATGTTTGCTGAGCCACTTAAAAGCAATCTTCCTAAACAACAAAGGTCACCTAGAACATCCACCATCAAAGCTATGCTGCAGCAAACCCAAAGGCACTCAAGAAAAAACACTCATCACAGAGGACTCCATTGTAAGCTATACATGCCTCTCTAACTAGGCTAAACAAGGTGAAGATAACTGTTTGTCGCTTATCTGGAGTTAGGATCTGCCAAATCATGTACACACTCAAGTCATTACACTACAAAGACCAATATGATTCCATCGTAGTCCATACAAGTGTATATGACCTGAGACATACCTCCCTGGACAATATGAAGAGAGACACTAAGAAGTTTCAGACTGTGTCACTGAGAAATATATTACCATAACCGAAGATGATTCCACAGTATGAGCAAAAAATGATTGATCTCAACAACTGGCTGTCTTTCTAAGTGAATTCAGTATTTGTCAGCTTGAGAGGGACATGGTCAACAGAACACGTTGCTTTCCCAAGGATGTTCTGCACCTTTCCCCTCTATGCTTTTGAATGCTGGATAAAACTTTATCCACCCTCATAATGGCTTTTTTAGGCAAAGCAAAACCTCAAGGTGTTACAGCTGAATGCCAGGAGCCTAAAAAAAAAAAAAAAAAAAAAGTAAACTACAGTTCCGCCAAGCCCTCTTCACACTCAAGAATATAGATTTCTCTGCATTTACGGAGACATGGTTTAAAGCAGCAGAGTACCCGGTCTGCACTGTGGTTTAAAGCAGCAGAGTACCCGGTCTGCACTATGCTTTAAAGCAGCAGAGTATCCGGTCTGCACTGTGGTTTAAAGCAGCAGAGTACCTGGTCTGCACTATGGTTTAAAGCAGCAGAGTACCCGGTCTGCACTGTGGTTTAAAGCAGCAGAGTACCCGGTCTGCACTATGGCTTAAAGCAGCAGAGTACCCGGTCTGCACTGTGGTTTAAAGCAGCAGAGTACCCGGTCTGCACTGTGGCTTAAAGCAGCAGAGTACCCGGTCTGCACTGTGGTTTAAAGCAGCAGAGTACCCGGTCTGCACTGTGGTTTAAAGCAGCAGAGTACCCGGTCTGCACTGTGGTTTAAAGCAGCAGAGTACCCGGTCTGCACTGTGGTTTAAAGCAGCAGAGTACCCGGTCTGCACTGTGGTTTAAAGCAGCAGAGTACCCGGTCTGCACTGTGGTTTAAAGCAGCAGAGTACCCGGTCTGCACTGTGGTTTAAAGCAGCAGAGTACCCGGTCTGCACTGTGGTTTAAAGCAGCAGAGTACCCGGTCTGCACTGTGGTTTAAAGCAGCAGAGTACCCGGTCTGCACTGTGGTTTAAAGCAGCAGAGTACCCGGTCTGCACTGTGGTTTAAAGCAGCAGAGTACCCGGTCTGCACTGTGGTTTAAAGCAGCAGAGTAACTGGTCTGCACTGTAGTTTAAAGCAGCAGAGTACCCGGTCTGCACTGTGGTTTAAAGCAGCAGAGTACCCGGTCTGCACTGTGGTTTAAAGCAGCAGAGTACCCGGTCTGCACTGTGGTTTAAAGCAGCAGGGTACCCGGTCTGCACTGTGGTTTAAAGCAGCAGAGTACCCGGTCTGCACTGTGGTTTAAAGCAGCAGGGTACCCGGTCTGCACTGTGGTTTAAAGCAGCAGAGTACCCGGTCTGCACTGTGGTTTAAAGCAGCAGAGTACCCAGTCTGCACTGTGGTTTAAAGCAGCAGAGTACTCTGTTTGCACTGCAGGGTTTAGTGCTTTCCACACTTTTTCCACCAGTAATTGAACAGACAATGGTTAAAGTTGGAAGAGTCTCAGTATTATGTAAATCAGTAACTTCAGTAGCAAGCATACCTCTGGAGTGATTAAACAGGATGATGTGAGGAACTTATCCACATGCAGACCACCATAGACAAAATCCCTTACCATATCCTAACCAGTTCCATCTCCCCAAAAGATACAATGCATGACACTTACCATCCAAACTAACACCCTGTTCATGGGAGACCTAAATTACCCCTCTATAGAATAGGAATCCTAAGTCTACAGCCACAGAGATTTCTGGAATTCGTAAATACAAACACCCTTGACCAAATAGTGAATATGCCCACTAGAGGCTCCATCATACTGTATATCACACAAATATGGGAGAATAATGCACCCCCCCCCAAATGTCTCATCCTTCGAGGTAAGGTCCAACCATAAAGCTGTCTCTTTCAAAATCAACTCTGTAATCCCATTAAAAATAGTAACACTTAGGAACCTATTCCAGGTCAAATTACCTATTATTAAATGATGATTTGTCAAAATTCAGTGCCCCTCGAAACCCTGAAAACACAGCAGCCTGTGTTGAATTGCTCTCAGACACCCTGTACAACTGTGACAGTAGTTGCACAGAAGCTGCTGTACCTACCAGAAATAAACCCAGGACTAGCCCCAGAAACAAACCACCCTGGTGGCTTCCCAAATTCAACAGGATATGCAACAAAAGGAAAAATATGGAAAAAATCAGGAAAGGGTCACTTCTATAAAGGTAAAAACTCTCATCAAAGTAAACAGGCAACTAATAGGGCGGTTTACGTCAAGCAATGCCAGCTTTGAGGTTAAGATATCCTCCCAGGTGAAATGTAACCAAGACGCATCTATGTCAAAAACCTCAAGGGCAGCTCACAGCAATGTGTTGAACTGGTGGTTAATGATGCGACATTCACTGAGGCAGGCAGTATAGCGGACCAGTTAGCGGACAAATTCAGTTTCAGCTTCAGACCTCTCTCACCCCCAGCCATCCCCCCAATAATACCCTCAAACATAACCACTCCAACTATAGCTAGGAAGCATGCACTGCTGCACTCACTAAAGCCAAGAGCACAGCCTCAGTGTGCCCCAGTAACGTCCCAGGATGCCTCCTGAATAGTCTAAAGTACAACTTATTAGGACCTCTGTAGTCGTCATTATAACTGTAGTCTTAAAATAAGCTTTGTGCCTCGTGAATGGAGGACTGTGATGGCCTTCCCCTTCATAAGGGAGGGACCTTCAACAGATCCTGGAAACTACAGACCCATTAGTCTCACTAGTCTTATTTACAACGCTACCAGCAAGGACATAGGAGACACTTGATGTATCCCAGTTTGTGTTTGTCCAAGCAAGGTCATGCTCACTACATCTGCTGGACGTCTTTGAAAGAGTCACTAAGGCAATGGATGATACTGACTACCTAGATCTGGCTAAGGCATTTAATACAATACCCCTCTAGGGCATTGTCAACAACCTTACAGATCTAGGTATATAACAGATCTGGCTAAGGCATTTAATACAATACCCCCCTAGGGCATTGTCAACAACCCTACAGATCTAGGTATATAACAGATCTGGCTAAGGCATTTAATACAATACCCCCCTAGGGCACTGTCAACAACCTTACAGATCTAGGTATATAACAGATCTGGCTAAGGCATTTAATACAATACCCCCCTAGGGCATTGTCAACAACCTTACAGATCTAGGTATATAACAGATCTGGCTAAGGCATTTAATACAATACCCCTCTAGGGCATTGTCAACAACCTTACAGATCTAGGTATATAACAGATCTGGCTAAGGCATTTAATACAATACCCCCCTAGGGCATTGTCAACAACCTTACAGATCTAGGTATATAACAGATCTGGCTAAGGCATTTAATACAATACCCCCCTAGGGCATTGTCAACAACCTTACAGATCTAGGTATATAACAGATCTGGCTAAGGCATTTAATACAATACCCCTCTTGGGCATTGTCAACAACCTTACAGATCTAGGTATATAACAGATCTGGCTAAGGCATTTAATACAATACCCCTCTAGGGCACTGTCAACACCCTTACAGATCTAGGTATATAACTGATCTGGCTAAGGCATGTAATACAATACCCCTCTAGGGCACTGTCAACAACCTTACAGATCTAGGTATATAACAGATCTGGCTAAGGCATTTAATACAATACCCCTCTAGGGCATTGTCAACAACCTTACAGATCTAGGTATATAACAGATCTGGCTAAGGCATTTAATACAATACCCCTCTAGGGCATTGTCAACAACCTTACAGATCTAGGTATATAACAGATCTGGCTAAGGCATTTAATACAATACCCCCTAGGGCATTGTCAACAACCTTACAGATCTAGGTATATAACTGATCTGGCTAAGGCATTTAATACAATACCCCTCTAGGGCACTGTCAACAACCTTACAGATCTAGGTATATAACAGATCTGGCTAAGGCATTTAATACAATACCCCTCTAGGGCATTGTCAACAACCTTACAGATCTAGGTATATAACAGATCTGGCTAAGGCATTTAATACAATACCCCTCTAGGGCACTGTCAACAACCTTACAGATCTAGGTATATAACAGATCTGGCTAAGGCATTTAATACAATACCCCCCTAGGGCACTGTCAACAACCTTACAGATCTAGGTATATAACAGATCTGGCTAAGGCATTTAATACAATACCCCCTCTAGGGCACTGTCAACAACCTTACAGATCTAGGTATATAACAGATCTGGCTAAGGCATTTAATACAATACCCCTCTAGGGCACTGTCAACAACCTTACAGATCTAGGTATATAACAGATCTGGCTAAGGCATGTAATACAATACCCCTCTAGGGCATTGTCAACAACCTTACAGATCTAGGTATATAACAGATCTGGCTAAGGCATTTAATACAATACCCTCTAGGGCACTGTCAACAACCTTACAGATCTAGGTATATAACAGATCTGGCTAAGGCATTTAATACAATACCCTCTAGGGCATTGTCAACAACCTTACAGATCTAGGTATATAACAGATCTGGCTAAGGCATGTAATACAATACCCCTCTAGGGCATTGTCAACAACCTTACAGATCTAGGTATATAACAGATCTGGCTAAGGCATTTAATACAATACCCTCTAGGGCACTGTCAACAACCTTACAGATCTAGGTATATAACAGATCTGGCTAAGGCATTTAATACAATACCCCTCTAGGGCACTGTCAACACCCTTACAGATCTAGGTATATAACAGATCTGGCTAAGGCATTTAATACAATACCCCTCTAGGGCATTGTCAGCAACCTTACAGATCTAGGTATATAACAGATCTGGCTAAGGCATGTAATACAATACCCCCCTAGGGCATTGTCAACAACCTTACAGATCTGGGTATATAACAGATCTGGCTAAGGCATTTAATACAATACCCCTCTATGGCATTGTCAACAACCTTACAGATCTAGGTATATAACAGATCTGGCTAAGGCATTTAATACAATACCCCTCTAGGGCATTGTCAACAACCTTACAGATCTAGGTATATAACAGATCTGGCTAAGGCATTTAATACAATACCCTCTAGGGCACTGTCAACAACCTTACAGATCTAGGTATATAACAGATCTGGCTAAGGCATTTAATACAATACCCCTCTAGGGCACTGTCAACAACCTTACAGATCTAGGTATATAACAGATCTGGCTAAGGCATGTAATACAATACCCCTCTAGGGCACTGTCAACAACCTTACAGATCTAGGTATACAACAGATCTGGCTAAGGCATTTAATACAATACCCCTCTAGGGCACTGTCAACAACCTTACAGATCTAGGTATATAACAGATCTGGCTAAGGCATTTAATACAATACCCCTCTAGGGCACTGTCAACAACCTTACAGATCTAGGTATATAACAGATCTGGCTAAGGCATTTAATACAATACCCCTCTAGGGCACTGTCAACAACCTTACAGATCTAGGTATATAACAGATCTGGCTAAGGCATTTAATACAATACCCTCTAGGGCACTGTCAACAACCTTACAGATCTAGGTATATAACAGATCTGGCTAAGGCATTTAATACAATACCCCTCTAGGGCATTGTCAACAACCTTACAGATCTAGGTATATAACAGATCTGGCTAAGGCATTTAATACAATACCCCTCTAGGGCATTGTCAACAACCTTACAGATCTAGGTATATAACAGATCTGGCTAAGGCATTTAATACAATACCCCTCTAGGGCACTGTCAACAACCTTACAGATCTAGGTATATAACAGATCTGGCTAAGGCATTTAATACAATACCCTCTAGGGCATTGTCAACAACCTTACAGATCTAGGTATATAACAGATCTGGCTAAGGCATTTAATACAATACCCCCCTAGGGAATTGTCAACAACCTTACAGATCTAGGTATGTAACAGATCTGGCTAAGGCATTTAATACAATACCCCTCTAGGGCATTGTCAACAACCTTACAGATCTAGGTATATAACAGATCTGGCTAAGGCATTTAATACAATATCCCCCTAGGGCACTGTCAACAACCTTACAGATCTAGGTATATAACAGATCTGGCTAAGGCATTTAATACAATACCCCTCTAGGGCATTGTCAACAACCTTACAGATCTAGGTATATAACAGATCTGGCTAAGGCATTTAATACAATACCCCCCCTAGGGCATTGTCAACAACCTTACAGATCTAGGTATATAACAGATCTGGCTAAGGCTTTTAATACAATACCCCTCTAGGGCATTGTCAACAACCTTACAGATCTAGGTATATAACAGATCTGGCTAAGGCATTTAATACAATATCCCCCTAGGGCACTGTCAACAACCTTACAGATCTAGGTATATAACAGATCTGGCTAAGGCATTTAATACAATACCCCTCTAGGGCATTGTCAACAACCTTACATATCTAGGTATATAACAGATCTGGCTAAGGCATTTAATACAATACCCCTCTAGGGCATTGTCAACAACCTTACAGATCAAGGTATATAACAGATCTGGCTAAGGCATTTAATACAATACCCCCCTAGGGCATTGTCAACAACCTTACAGATCTAGGTATATAACAGATCTGGCTAAGGCATTTAATACAATACCCCCTCTAGGGCATTGTCAACAACCTTACAGATCTAGGTATATAACAGATCTGGCTAAGGCATTTAATACAATACCCCTCTAGGGCACTGTCAACAACCTTACAGATCTAGGTATATAACAGATCTGGCTAAGGCATTTAATACAATACCCTCTAGGGCATTGTCAACAACCTTACAGATCTAGGTATATAACAGATCTGGCTAAGGCATTTAATACAATACCCCCCTAGGGCACTGTCAACAACCTTACAGATCTAGGTATATAACAGATCTGGCTAAGGCATTTAATACAATACCCCTCTAGGGCATTGTCAACAACCTTACAGATCTAGGTATATAACAGATCTGGCTAAGGCATTTAATACAATACCCCCTAGGGCATTGTCAACAACCTTACAGATCTAGGTATATAACAGATCTGGCTAAGGCATTTAATACAATACCCCTCTAGGGCATTGTCAACAACCTTACAGATCTAGGTATATAACAGATCTGGCTAAGGCATTTAATACAATACCCCTCTAGGGCATTGTCAACAACCTTACAGATCTAGGTATATAACAGATCTGGCTAAGGCATTTAATACAATACCCCCCTAGGGCATTGTCAACAACCTTACAGATCTAGGTATATAACAGATCTGGCTAAGGCATTTAATACAATACCCCCCTAGGGCATTGTCAACAACCTTACAGATCTAGGTATATAACAGATCTGGCTAAGGCATTTAATACAATACCCTCTTGGGCATTGTCAACAACCTTACAGATCTAGGTATATAACAGATCTGGCTAAGGCATTTAATACAATACCCCTCTAGGGCACTGTCAACACCCTTACAGATCTAGGTATATAACAGATCTGGCTAAGGCATGTAATACAATACCCCTCTAGGGCACTGTCAACAACCTTACAGATCTAGGTATATAACAGATCTGGCTAAGGCATTTAATACAATACCCCTCTAGGGCATTGTCAACAACCTTACAGATCTAGGTATATAACAGATCTGGCTAAGGCATTTAATACAATACCCCTCTAGGGCACTGTCAACAACCTTACAGATCTAGGTATATAACAGATCTGGCTAAGGCATTTAATACAATACCCCCCTAGGGCACTGTCAACAACCTTACAGATCTAGGTATATAACAGATCTGGCTAAGGCATTTAATACAATACCCCCTCTAGGGCACTGTCAACAACCTTAAAGATCTAGGTATATAACAGATCTGGCTAAGGCATTTAATACAATACCCCTCTAGGGCACTGTCAACAACCTTACAGATCTAGGTATATAACAGATCTGGCTAAGGCATGTAATACAATACCCCTCTAGGGCATTGTCAACAACCTTACAGATCTAGGTATATAACAGATCTGGCTAAGGCATTTAATACAATACCCCTCTAGGGCACTGTCAACAACCTTACAGATCTAGGTATATAACAGATCTGGCTAAGGCATTTAATACAATACCCCTCTAGGGCATTGTCAACAACCTTACAGATCTAGGTATATAACAGATCTGGCTAAGGCATGTAATACAATACCCCTCTAGGGCATTGTCAACAACCTTACAGATCTAGGTATATAACAGATCTGGCTAAGGCATTTAATACAATACCCCTCTAGGGCACTGTCAACAACCTTACAGATCTAGGTATATAACAGATCTGGCTAAGGCATTTAATACAATACCCCTCTAGGGCACTGTCAACACCCTTACAGATCTAGGTATATAACAGATCTGGCTAAGGCATTTAATACAATACCCCTCTAGGGCATTGTCAACAACCTTACAGATCTAGGTATATAACAGATCTGGCTAAGGCATGTAATACAATACCCCCCTAGGGCATTGTCAACAACCTTACAGATCTGGGTATATAACAGATCTGGCTAAGGCATTTAATACAATACCCCTCTATGGCATTGTCAACAACCTTACAGATCTAGGTATATAACAGATCTGGCTAAGGCATTTAATACAATACCCCTCTAGGGCATTGTCAACAACCTTACAGATCTAGGTATATAACAGATCTGGCTAAGGCATTTAATACAATACCCCTCTAGGGCACTGTCAAGAACCTTACAGATCTAGGTATATAACAGATCTGGCTAAGGCATTTAATACAATACCCCCCTAGGGCACTGTCAACAACCTTACAGATCTAGGTATATAACAGATCTGGCTAAGGCATTTAATACAATACCCCTCTAGGGCATTGTCAACAACCTTACAGATCTAGGTATATAACAGATCTGGCTAAGGCATTTAATACAATACCCCTCTAGGGCATTGCCAACAACCTTACAGATCTAGGTATATAACAGATCTCGCTAAGGCATTTAATACAATACACCTCTAGGGCACTGTCAACAACCTTACAGATCTAGGTATATAACAGATCTGGCTAAGGCATTTAATACAATACCCCTCTAGGGCACTGTCAACAACCTTACAGATCTAGGTATATAACAGATCTGGCTAAGGCATTTAATACAATACACCTCTAGGGCACTGTCAACAACCTTACAGATCTAGGTATATAACAGATCTGGCTAAGGCATTTAATACAATACCCCTCTAGGGCATTGCCAACAACCTTACAGATCTATTTATTTTATTTATTTATTTTACATTTGTTGACCGGGCTAGTCTAGCTGGATACTTGTCCTTTTTCAGTAGAGGCCCGGGGAGAAAAGCTCCCATAATTAAGATAAGTATAAGTTTACAGATATATACAAGAAATTACAATAAAAATAAAATCAAACAGTAATAACATCTAAGTATACAAGCTGTTAATCTGGTAAAACATTTGTTGAGATGGCCAGATGACATAGATACCTGAGGAGATAGTAAGATGCTGGATAAAGAATTGTGAGGTAGAAAGGAATTAGATACTTATGGTCCTGTGGGAATTAGTCAGGGTTGGAACATGGGCATAACCATTGAGACTTAAGAAATTCTCTGAGATTAGTTTTGAATAGATTGAGTGAGGTCATGAGCCTGAGGTTGTTAGGAAGGGAATTCCATTGCTTTCCAATGGAGTTAGCATAAAGAGCATCGCCGCCCATGTTATTTGATTTGATGGTTAATATCTGAATACTGTTTGAGGATCGTAGGCTACTTAAGTTGGTGTAGGGGGTCAGAATTTTGGTCAGTGAGGGGGTTTTCTCTGGATGATTGATTATTTTGAATGCTTCGGAGAGTTGGTTTAGTTTAAGCAGGTTAGGCAGTTCCAACCATCCAAGTTTTTTGAGGTTGAGGCAGTGGTGGGTACGGTAGGGTGAAGATGTTACAAATCTGGCAATATGATGGTAGGTGGTAGAGAGGTTATTAAGATCACGTTTGCTGAGGAAAGCTAGTATTGGTGAGGCATATAGTAGGGTGGAGATGAGATGGGTACGAGCAATGGTTAATTTTGCATGTGGGGTAAGAAAGTTCCTGATTCTGTACATTGACCCAAGTTTCTTGTTAACTGTCTTAATAGTTTGGGCAATGTGCATGTCGAATTTAAGCTTATGGTCAATAGTGACACCAAGTAGTTTGGTATGGGGGATGGGGTCAATGATGGTACCATTAGAGGATTCCACAAAAAAGGTCCTGGAGTTATCAGGTGGTATTTCTTGGGGTAGGGAAGTGGTGGACGTGGGGAAAAATAGAAGTAACTTGGTTTTAGTCGGGTTGAGTAAAAGTTTCCGGTCAGAGAACCATTGTTCAACTTTGGCAAAACATTGCTGGGTAGCTGATTGGAGATTTTGAAGAGAGATATTGGAGCATATCAGGGTTGTGTCATCTGCATATTGAATACAGGTGGCTGCGGGGTTGACTGTGTGCAGATCATTTATGAAAATAGAAAAAAGAAGAGGACCAAGTATGGAGCCCTGTGGAACACCAATATTGTTTGAGAGCAGATGAGATATATTATTTTGCCATTGTACTGCTTGTTGCCTACCAGCAAGGTAATCCTTAAACCAGTTTAGGGCCAAGTTGTCAAGATGAAGGGTTTGCAGGGTATATAGTAGTAGTTGGTGGTTAACCATATCGAAAGCTTTCGATAGGTCAAGAAAGAGGGCAGAGGATGTTAGTTTTTTGTTACGGTTACTATTGACTGAGTCTACAAAGGAGAAGAGGGCAGTGGTAGTACTGTGGTGGGGGTGGAAGCCATGCTGAGTTGTAGACAATAGATTATGGAGGGTAAGGTAGTGTAGGAGTTGTTTGTGAACACACCGTTCCATGATTTTAGCTAATGGAGACAATATTGCGATGGGTCTATAGTTAGCTGTTTCTGTGGAGGAGCCTCCCTTGTGAAGTGGAATGATGTATGAAATTTTCCAAATGGGGGGAACAGTGGCTTCAGTAATGGATCTATTAATCAGGATTGATACAGGATAGGCAATGACATCGGACGATATTTGAAGGTATTCCGCTGGGAGGTGATCGGCCGCTAGGGTGGTCGGTTTCAGTTTTTTTAATAGGGTACGAATGTAGGCGGTAGAAACTGGTTGTAATTTGAAGGAGAGAGAAGCTGTGTCATCAGGAGTAGTTAAGGAGGGGGAAGAGGTGGGTAGTTGGTTGGCTAAGGATTGGATGGTCTCAGTAAAAAAAGTGTTGAAGGTATTGGCTACTACTTCTGGTTCTTGACCAGTAAGATTCTCAGGGGTTGGGGTAGTTGTTTTACCAGGATGGAGGAGGTTATTAAAACCAGCCCAGAACTTTTTAGGGTTAGTCTGATGTTTGTCCTGGAGGTGACAGAAGTACTGTTTTTTATCTCGAGTTATGTCAGTTTTCGTGGAGTTTCTAAGCTGCTGAAATATTATACGGTCTAGGGGAGTTTTGGTAGCTCTCCATTTGTGCCAAGCCTGGTCACGGAGTTTGATTTTTGCTTTGGTTTCTTTTGTTAACCAGGGAGCAATGCGGTCTTTGGCTCTAATTAGTCTATTAGGGGCATGAGAGTTTAAGAATGTGTCATTAAAGTATGACACGCTCTCGGCAAGGGGAAGAGTATTTAGGATAGACCAATTGCAGGATTTAAGTTCCGCAAGGAATAGTTCTGGGTTGAAGTTTTTCTTATTTCTAACAAGTTTGTATAAGGGTGGGTTGGTGCAAGAAAGTTTGTGCTTTAAAATGTAAGTGACAAGGTGGTCGCTAAGGTCGTTAGGGAGGGTACCAGTGGCATAGTTGATTGGATCTTTATTTGTGAGAATCCAGTCAATCGTGCTCTCTTTTTGCTGAGTATTACCAATTCTAGTGGGAGATGTAATATTTTGGGAGAAGCCATGTAGGTTGATAAGATAGGGATTTGACTTAGTGGAGCAGTGGGACCAGTCAATGTTGAAGTCCCCTAGAACTATGGTTTCTTGAGGGCAGTTAGTTGCTAACCAACTTAAAGTTTGTTCAAGGTTTTCATGGTTCTTCCCTGGGAATATAGATTACTACAAGATTGATACATTTTTGGGTGTTAATACAAATCTTAAGTGAAATAAGTTCTAAGTTACAGACCTGGGGAGGATGCAATGGGTTCATAATGATGTTAAACGTGTTCTTAAACATGACAGCTATTCCTCCACCTCTTTTGGTTGTCCGATCCCTCCTTAAGATATTATAGCCAGGTGGGAGAATTTCTTCATCCTTTGTGGCAGGTTTGAGCCATGTTTCTGATAAGCACATGATGTCTGGGGAGTGTGTAGCTATTATAGCATGTAGGCTATGTATTTTGTTGTTAATACTTCTCAAGTTGAGGTGAAAGATGAGGAGGGAGTTAGTGGGTCTTTGGGATAATGTTGGGGTGACAACAACACGATTGGTGTTAGGGCCTGGATTCGGGTGAATGTCACCATACTGGGTTATACAGAGTTTTAGGTGCTCTAGGAATCTTTGGAGTTTGACCAGTAATTTGAGGTGGTATTTATTTTTGGTTGGGCTAGGGTAGTGAAGGGTTAGATGAGTTTTAAAGAGACCTTGTGTTTTTGCGGGGTGGAGAGTGGATGCTATGGTGTTTGGGGAAAGGTGAGTGTATGGGGTAGTGTGAGCCTTGGGAAAGGAGATTTTTAAGAGTGATTGTTGTTCATACCTTGTTAAAAGGTATGGGATAAGAAGAAGTAAAGTTAGTGAGAAGATGAAAGAATACATAGTTTTGACCATGTCGGTGAAAGAGAGGTAGCTAGTGGGCTGGGATGATAGGAGGGGTTTCTAAATTTTCTGGGAGTTGTCTAGGAGTGAGGTTGACAATGCCCTATATATATATATAGATCTGGCTAAGGCATTTAATACAATACCCCTCTAGGGCATTGTCAACAACCTTACAGATCTAGGTATATAACAGATCTGGCTAAGGCATTTAATACAATACCCCTCTAGGGCACTGTCAACAACCTTACAGATCTAGGTATATAACAGATCTGGCTAAGGCATTTAATACAATACCCCTCTAGGGCATTGTCAACAACCTTACAGATCTAGGTATATAACAGATCTGGCTAAGGCATTTAATACAATACCCCTCTAGGGCACTGTCAACAACCTTACAGATCTAGGTATATAACAGATCTGGCTAAGGCATTTAATACAATACCCTCTAGGGCATTGTCAACAACCTTACAGATCTAGGTATATAACAGATCTGGCTAAGGCATTTAATACAATACCCCTCTAGGGCACTGTCAACAACCTTACAGATCTAGGTATATAACAGATCTGGCTAAGGCATTTAATACAATACCCCTCTAGGGCATTGTCAACAACCTTACAGATCTAGGTATATAACAGATCTGGCTAAGGCATTTAATACAATACCCCCCTAGGGCATTGTCAACAACCTTACAGATCTAGGTATATAACAGATCTGGCTAAGGCATTTAATACAATACCCCCCTAGGGCATTGTCAACAACCTTACAGATCTAGGTATATAACAGATCTGGCTAAGGCATTTAATACAATACCCCTCTAGGGCATTGCCAACAACCTTACAGATCTAGGTATATAACACACTGCATAACTAGGTGGCTCATTGATAGGACCCAGGATAGTCGGTGGGGCCACCTCTGCAAAAATGGCTGGTCTCTTAGAGCTTTGTGCTAGGCCCACTCCTCTTTGGCATCTACTTCTTTGATGTTAAAGGCAAAGTCAAAGGCCTCTGGCTAACCAAATTCACAGATAATTGCAAACTGGAAGCAGTCATTGAATCCCCCCAAGACAAGAACCCCCTTCAGGAAAGTCGAATACTGACAAATGCTTGGTCCCCAAAGTCATGGCTTAAAAGTCAATACCAGGAAGTGCATTGCAGTACTATTTGGGGAGTCTGCTGCCCAGAGTAAGTGTGTCATCAATAAAACAACCTTAGAAGTTGATTCACTAGCCATAGATTTGGGAACTCATGTAGACAGTAACCCAGTCTCCAACCAACATGTGTTCAAGGTAGTAAGAAAATCTTCTATGTTCCTCAACTTGTAAGCAAGGGCATGGCATGTAGGTTCAAAGAGGTCATTATACCACTGTACTTGACCCTCATCAGGCCCATCATAGAGTATAATGCCCCCTTCGGTATGTACCTGACCACAAACATGCAGCAGCTGGTTCATCCTTAAAGGTTCCTTACAAAAAGAATGCAAAGAATAAACAAAATATCCTGCACTGATCGCCTCAAAGCCCTGTCTCTTTACTCATTATCATAAAGACTTCTGAGGTGATTTTTGCCTGGCACACAAGGCATCCCTGGACACTGTTTTGATTAATCTTTTGCACCTTTGTAAAACAAAGATTATCAGGACTGCTAGATTAAAGGACCTAAGTTTTGCTTGTAACATAAGTAGGACATGCAGGAGAGGCAGATATGTTTCTCAGAGAATTCCCATTCTCTGGAAGAGGCTCCCCATCCATGTGAACCAGAGTTTGTCCCTATTCTTATTTAAGCACAACTTGGACCAGTGGATGGGTAATCAGAAATACGCCCCTGGTCTGGCTTCTGTGTCTCTGATGGACAGAGGTGGTCTGTAAATCACCCCCTATAAATATAAATCAAATTTGTGGGTCACATTTGGGTTGCACGGCTAGGGTTTTAAGGGCCCTAGTGGTCATTAGCTTAGTATACACCTATGAACCTATGAGCTCATACCCGTATCTTATTACATACTAGATGTGCAATCTAGAGCTCCCATGTCTGGAATGTCCTTTGAGTCCACCCAGACCCTTTTTAAGCATCTTGTGAATCTATCACACATGTTGAATTGGACAAAAATACACAACATCGGATACAAAAGTTATGTACTTACATTAACAGTAGATCCGTGTTGTCCTATTTTCATCCTGTTCAACATCTCTCTCTCCTTCTTCCTTCCAAATTGTCATTTTACATCTTCTGGGGCTTGATCAGACCTTATGCACAGTAGACAGCGCAGTGATGCAGCGGTTGCATTGTCACCTCACAGCAAGAGGTTCTTCAGTTCGATTCTCGGCTGGGGTGCTTTCTGTGTAGAGTCTGCATGTCCTCCCTGTGTTTGTGTGAGCTTCCTCCGGATGCTCCGGTTTCCTCCCATGTTATAAAGACATGCATCTGGAGCATTTCATCCCAGGCCTTCTCTGAAAATTGGCTTCATTCCAAGTCAGACTTTCCCCAGTAAACAAATGTTAAATAAAAAAAGTAAATATCTGGACCCCTTGTATGTCTCCTGTTCCCCTTTTCATTCCGTAGTCAACAGTGTTACAGTCTCTCTTTTTTTATTCCTTCTTGCAGTTATTAGAGACTTTCTGGAATAAGTCAGTGAACTCAATCTGAGGTAACTCAGCCAAGAGGAGGGAATTGTGGGTAGAGGAGGAGTCAAAGCTCTGTGATCCAGTACTTTGGTGTAAGGTGCCAAGGTCAGATCCAGCCATATCGGATAACCCACATATTGAGCCAGACAAAAATCGGACAACAGAGATGTATCATTATAGTAAGTAACTTTCTTATTTAATTTCTGTTCATGTATAGTATTGAATATCTGTTTAAAAAATGTTTGTAATCTGTTGAAATTTTTCTCCCAGGGCCTCCACTGACAAGGAGATTTTGATTTAACCCAGCTGGACAAAGCCGGTAAACCGAAGTAAAATAAAATAATAAAACTTTCTGGGTGCTTCCTTAATAGAAACAGTACATTGTGAATTGACTTCTCATTATTAGCTAATGTATTCATTTACCTTTCTAATGTAGAGTAGGAATTTTCTACACACAAGTAGGAATTTTCTACACACAAGATTATACCTGAAGGTACATTTCAAATAATTGTACATAGGATGGCTTAAGTAAAGGCATGATGTTCTACTCCACAAGTTGGATGTGCGATGGATGAGAAAGAAAAATTTTGGAGTGAGTTGGATGAAGTGGTGGTGAGTGTACCCATGGGTGAGAGACTAGTGATTTGAGCGGACTTCAGTGGGCATGTTGGTGAAGTGAACAGAGGGGATGAGGAAGTGATGGGTAGGTATGGTGTTAAGGAGAGGAATGCAGAAGGTCAGATGATTGTGGATTTTGTGAAAAGGATGGACATGGCTGTGGTGAATACATATTTTAAGAAGAGGGAGGAGCATAGGGTGACGTACAAGAGTGGAGGAAGATGCACACAAGTGGATTATATCCTATGTAGGAGGGCCAGTCTGAAGGAGATTGGAGACTGTAAAGTGGTGACAGGGGAATGTGTAGTTAGGCAGCATAGAATGGTGGTCTGCAGAATGACATTAGTGATCAAGAAGAGGAGGAGGAGTGTGAGCAGTGCCAATGATTAAATGGTGGAAGTTAAAAAAGGGTGGTTGTGAGGTGGAGTTCAGGGAAGAGTTAAGACAGGCACTGGGAGGCAGTGAAGAGTTACCGAATAACTGGGTAACTACAGCAGAGCTAGTAAGGGAGACTGCTAGAAAGGTGCTTGGTGTGATATCTGAACAGAGGAAGGAGGACAAGGAGACCTGGTGGTGGAATGAGGAAGTACAGGAGAGTATACAGAGGAAGAGGCTGGCGAAGAAGAAGTGGGATTGTCAAAGAGATGAAATTTTCAAAATGATGATTTTCAAAAAAGAGTAAGTGAGTATAAGGAGATGAGGTGCATGGCAAAGAGAGAGGTGGCGAAGGCTAAGGATAAGGCATATGGAGAGTTGTATGAGAGATTGGACACTAAAGAGGGAGAAAAGGACCTGTACCTATTGGCTAGACAGAGGGACAGAGCTGGGAAAGATGTGCAGCAGGTAAGGGTGATAAAGGGCAGTGAGGGAAACGTACTCACAAGTGAGGAGAGTGTGTTGAGTAGATGGAAAGAGTACTTTGAAGGGCTGATGAGTGAAGGGAATGAGAGGGAGAGAAGGTTGGATGATGTGGGGATAGTGAATCAGGAAGTGAAACAGATTAGCAAGGAGGATGTAAGTACAGCTATGAAGAGGATGAAGAATGGAAAGGCTGTTGGCCCAGATGACATAGCAGTGGAAGCATGGAGGTGCTTAGGAGAAATGGCAGTGGAATTTTTTACCAGATTGTTTAATGAAATTTTGGAAAGTCAGTGGATGCCTGGAGAAAAAGTGTTTTGGTACCTATCTTTAAGAATAAGGGTGATGTGCAGAGCTGCAGTAACTACAGAGGGATACTGCAATGCAAATTGTGGCCTGCTACAGATCACCCTCCATGACCCAGGACCACCACTCCGCCTTTCTGGAGACACTGGATCTTGGGAGATTTCAATTACCCTACCATTAACTGGGAAAACTACTTGAGTACAAACTCCCAGGCTCAGCGCTTCCTGGAATTTATCAACTCAAATGCCCTGGATCAGCTGGTAAACTCCCCTACCAGAGGCCACAACATATTGGACCTGGTCATCACACACATGGGTGACATGTGCTCCGTACCAGAGGTCAGCCTGTCACTGGTTAGATCAGACCATAAACTAATCACTCTGGATGTCCATATCCCATCACCACCCCCAACAAAGGAAATCGCAGTGAAAAACTTTTCTAAAGCAAACTTCACCTTACTTAAGTCAGAGGTGGTAGGTCACAGCCCCCACGCTAAAGGATAACACTGCCCAAGATGTAGAATCCTTTACAATTGCACTCTATGAGCACCTACAAGGATGCATGGATCGTGTCATCCCTAGCAAAACCAGGACTCACTCCCCTAAGAGAAGGAAACCAGTCGGGTGGACCCCTGCCATGAACAGGTTATACAACAAAAGGAGGAAACTAGTTCAGAAAAAAAGCAAATCCCAAGAAGGAAAGACATCCCTGATCAGTATCAGTAAGAAACTAAGGTCCCTCATAAAAATCATCCAAGGCTAATTTTGAAAGAAAAATAGCCAAGGACTCGAAAGATAACCGCAAAGCCTTCTTTAGCAAAGTCAAAAATCGAAGTGGCAAATCGCAGATATGCGCTGAGATAGTGCAAAATAGCACAACATATACTGAACCTACTGATATTGCAAACATACTGGCAGATACATTCAGTGCAAACTTCACCTCCCTCTCACCTTCAAAAGGGCCCACAACAATACCGGAAAAGTGTAGTGTCCCAGAAATCACAGAAGCACAGGTGAAAACAGCCCTTTCAAAAGCCAAAAACATAGCATCAATGGGGCCAGATGGTGTCCCAGGCTGTGTTTTGCACGAACTACAGAATGAACTAACGCCCCACCTAAACACGCTGTTCAACCTCAGCCTCTCCACAGGCTACGTGCCCATAGAATGGTGCACAGCAATGGTTATTCTGCTCCACAAAGGAGGAGCCACAACTGATACTGGTAACTATCGCCCCATAAGCCTGACTAGCCTGGTCTGCAAGGCTATGGAGCACATCATCATGGAACTCATTAACAAAGACATTGGGAACATCCAAACACTTGACCCGACCCAGTTTGGCTTTGTTTAGCTCTGGCATGCCTACTAAACCTGGTTGACTTCTTCGAGACAGTTACCAAGGCCATAGACGAGGGAAAGGTGGTTTAAACAGCCTACCTTGATCTCGCCAAGGCGTTCAACACCATTCCTCACTCGGGTATTATAGAAAAACTCACCAGCATGAACATAAACCCCTATGTCACAAGATGGGTTGCCAACTGGCTTTTACACGGAACTCACACGGTAAGAATAGCGGGCTCCAGGTCAGACTCTAAACCAGTCACAAGTGGTGTCCCGCAAGGTTCAGTTCTGGGACCCCTACTGTTCGGCATATATTTCTCAGAAGTACAGGCAAAGACAGGAGGACTATGGCTAACCAACTTCGCCGATGACTGCAAACTGGGAGCCATAATTGACTCTCCGGCTGACACAGACATCCTCCAAAAAGGCCTTACTGAGACAGACACCTGGTGTCAAAGTCATGGCCTCAAGCTAAATGCCAAAAAATGCATAGTCAACCCATTTGGGAAAAACAAAACACCCACAAATTACCACATAGGCGGCAGCCCCCTTAATACAGAAGAGGTAATAAGAGATCTGGGGACCCAGGTAGATAGTAATCTCTCCTTTGACAATCATATTGCCAAAGTAGTTAGGAAATCCTTCTATGTGGCCCATCTAATTACTAAGGGGTTCACATCTAGAAATAAAGAGGTTATAATGCCACTCTACTCGTCACTCATCAGACCCATCATAGAGTACAATGCCCCATTTGGGATGTATCTCACAAGACACTTCCAACAGCTGGAAAGACCACAAAAGCACCTCACCAAGAGGATTACTGGCCTCAAACATATGTCCTATGCAGCCTGACTGAAAACACACCGGCGGTACTCAGTGGCATATCGCTTACTCAGAGGTGATCTCTGCCTGACTTACCAACTCAGAATTGATGGACATCCTCCACCTAAAGAAATCCAAGTCAGTGCGAGCCACGTGCTCTAGTGAGCTAATCCTCACCACAACAATAAATAGAACATGGTGGAGGGATAGATTCCTGTCACAGAGACTCCCCATGCTTTGAAATAAAATTCCTAACTACATTAGGCAGAGCCCCTCACTAACACTCTTCAAGAGAAACCTTGACGAATGGATGGGTAACAGAAAGTACACCCCTGGGATCACTTCATTGGCTCTGCTTGACAGAGGCTCAGTTAATTAATCAATGAGGCGGTGAAAGCCGACACACTCTGGCTAGGCTTATAAATTCCCTCGGGCAGATAGCCTAATACCTACCTATGAACCTATGATACATTTGATCAGTCACAGCTTGAAGTTATGGGAAAGAGTAGTGAAAGCTAGGTTAAGAAGGGAGGTGATGATTAGTGATCAGCAGTATGGTTTCATGCCAGGAAAGAGCACTACAGATGCAATATTTGCTCTGAGAGTGTTGGAGAAATACAGAGAAGGTCAGAAGGAGTTGCATTGTGTCTTTGTGGACTTAGAGAAAGCATATGACAGGGTGCCTAGAGAGGAGTTTGGTATTGTATGAGGAAGTCGGGAGTGGCTGAGAAGTATGTAAGAGTGGTACAGGATGTGTACGAGGGTAGTGTGACATTGGTGAGGACTGCGGTGGGAGTGACAGATACGTTTAAGGTGGAGGTGGGATTACATCAAGGATCAGCTCTGAGCCCTTTGTTATTTGCAGTGGTGATGGACAGGTTGACAGATGAGATCAGACAGGAGGTCCCGTGGACTATGATGTTTGCAGATGACATTGTGATATGTAGTGAGAGTAGGGACCAGGTTGAGGAGACCCTGGAGAGGTGGAGATATACTTTAGAGAGAAGGGGAATGAAGGTCAGCAGGGCTAAAACAGAGTATATATGTGTAAATGAGAGGAAGGGTAGAGGAATGGTGAGGATGCAGGGAGTAGAGTTGTTCAAGGTGGATGAGTTTAAGTACTTGGGATCAGCAGTTCAGAGTAATGGTGAGTGTGGAAGAGTGGTGAAGAAGAAAGTTCAGGCAGGGTGGAATGGGTGGAGAAGAGTGTCAGGAGTGATTTGTGACAGACTGGTACCAGTAAGAGTGAAAGGGAAGGTCTACAAGAGGGTAGTGAGACGAGCTATGTTATATGGGTTGGAGACAGTGGCATTGACGAAAAGGCAGGAGTCAGAGCTGGATGTGGCAGAGTTAAAGATGTTAAGATTTGCACTGGTTGTGACTAGGATGGACAGGATTAGGAATCAGTATATTAGAGGGTCAGCTCAGGTTAGACAGTTTGGAGACAAAGCAAGAGAGGCTAGATTGAGTTGGTTTGGACATGTGCTGAGGAGGGATGCTGGGTATATTGGGAAAAGGATGCCAAGGATGGAGCTGCCAGGTAAGAGGAAAAGAGGAAGGCCTAAGATAAGGTTTATGGATGTGGTTAGAGAGGACATGCAGGTGGTTGGTGTGACAGAGCAAGATGCAGAGGACAGGAAGAAGTGGAAATAGATTATCCGCTGTGGTGACCCCTAATGGGAACAGCCAAAAGAAAAAGAAGAAGACTGTCAGCCATACCTCTCAACTGTACAGATTTTCGCAGAATGTCCAGATTTTTGCCTCATATTTTTGTCTGTTCCTCATAGTATGTGATATTTCTGTTTTTTTTTTTTTTGGGGGGGCGGGGCAAATTAGAGAGGACTGAATTCACAAAATAATTAGTCATTTCAGTTTTAGACTTCCTATCCTTCAGAAAAATGCATGCATGGTAACACAAGACCTTTTATTCTAGCAACTTTCTAAGTTTATGAGCAATATCTAAAATCTGTTCCTATTATTGCTAGAAAATTCTAGAAAATGGAAATCAACGTTAAAGAAAATGTATTTGAACTAGTGAATATTTTAACAGAGTGAAAAAATGGATGTGGGACCTATAGAATGGGTAGGAGCAAATTACATTAAAAAAATGGAAATTGTAGGAACAGTACATGCAGAGTAATGTTTTGGAGGAGGAAGAGTGAGGTTTGGTTTAAGGGAAGTCTGGAAATGAACAAATTATGTAATGTTAGACTGCTATATGTAATGTATAATGTTTGTCAGTATGAACATGTTAATATGGTTTCTTTCTTTTATATAAATGCATTTTTGTCTACGTGTTAATATAGTTTGCTTTCTTTTATATAAATCTGCCTATGTTTTAAGTGATAATTCAATAAAGGTGTTAAAAAGAGAGGGCCAACCCTGTAGCAATGAGGAATAAAGCCCTTATTTTGCCCCATTGTCTGCAAACCATCAGGTGCCAGTTATCATTTGGCCTGTTTGTTCATTATGAGCTGAGAAGCATTCCCAGCACAGTCTTCATGGTAAGATGATAGCAGATGCCTCTCATTACGCAGTTATAGCCAAGACTGAACAGTAGATCTGATGATGTTAATCCTCGTTCATTCCTTACGCATGGGTATTGGTTCCGACCTCAGAACCGATTCGGCCATTTTCCAAGCTTGCGCCAGCCACAAACTCTCGAGCTAAACTCTTACCCATAATTCCCTTCTCCCTTTTACTCCAGATTTTGTTTGCCACCTTGCAGTTAGGTAGTGTCAGGCTACTTCTCTTGAGCTAAGCACGCATTTTTGATATTTTCAAAAATGTGACTAAACTTTTTGAGGAAAAACAGTAGTTATTTAGTTATCTCTTACCTTATCGCACCTAGCGACTGCTCCTTGTGCTCTTATTTTGTTTTTTTCTTTCTCTTACTGACGAGGTATTTCTTTCCCTTTACCATCGTTTGTAAATCTTTCTGGGCCTTACCTTCGGGTAATTCCTTTTTGGTAACCCTTCTTTCCCTTTCTTTACTTTGACAGATAAAAAAGGCAGCCCAGGGTTTTAAAAGATGTGTGGAATGTGGCCATAAATTGCCTGTCTCTGATGCACATTCTTTGTGTTTATTGTTTGGGTGTGCCTCATTTAACAGTTGACCCGCCTTGCGGGATTTGTAAGAATTTCACTAATAGGACTGTCATTGAAAGAAAGAATAAGTTGATTTTAAAGGGGCTACTTAAATTTTCCTTTTCAGAGTCTATTTCTGGGACGGAGGTCTCATCCCCTCCAAGCTCCCACAAGAAAAGTAGTGATGATTATAAAAAATCTGAGTCTCTTCCATCCTCTCCGGCTGGAGGCCCTATGGAACTGAGACCAAAAAAAAACCTAAGCTTTCCACTACGGATTTGGCCTCTTGGGCACCAACGATTTCGGAGCCTAGTTATTCCGTTCTGAGTTCATCGGTGCCATCTACTTTTTCGACACTGAGTAGCGTGCCTCATACAGCGTCAGAACTGAGGGGCTCTTCAGTTCAGACTCCTTCATCGGCACCGACAGTACAGTCCATGCAGTTTTTGTCGGCGCTGGTAGGTGTGGCGACGCCAGTCTCCCTCTCAGTTCAGATCATCAATTAGGCGCCGACTGCTCTTTCGGCACCGATCATTCCCTTTCTGTTGCAGACTCTCTCGACACCACCAATTACCACTTCGGTACCAACCTCGTTGGTGCAGACATTACCCTTCAGCACCGATGGTTTCCTCGGGGCACCCTACTGTTATTCAGGCCAAACTAGCTCCTCTTTTTGCAGTACAAACTCCCACCATTGTGGGCACTGAACTTGCTCCGACTTTGGATAGACCTGATTCTCCTTTAGCTATGTCTGTGAGATCCACTAGAAGCCTCTCTGAACACGATGTGCTGCGTCTTGTGGATCAATTGCTTCTGGCTAGAGGTATTCTTCCTCCCAGGACCTGTACTTCCTCGGGAGGTGACCATTCTTCATCAGAGCCCCCGTCACTGTCTTGGAAGCCCCTTACTAGAGCACAGTCTTTAACTGCGGTACCCCTTTTGGATCTCACTAAGGAGCCTCAGTTGCCTTTGTGGCAGGATTCTCTTGCCACTACCCAGGATGCTAACTGTGGCGCCCCTTCTTCGCTTTCCTCAGCCATCCAGGGACTCCGAGTCGGGAGAATACTATTGTGTCGGTTGACGTTTCTATACTATCAGTGCCTCCACTTTTTACACAAGAACACCGGGCATGAGAGCCTCAGGACTTACCCCCACAGGAGGCCCCTATTGAGCTGTCTTCCCCAGCTCTTCCCTCTGAGGAAGTTCATCGGAAGTCTTTGTGTAAGAGGAAACACATGGACTCCACTGAGGAATCCCTCACCAAAGACTCAGACTTGGATGATGAGGAAGGGTCCTCTATGTCACCCTCTGAGGTATTCTTTGGAGATATTCTAGAAATCCTGAAACAGAGAGGTGATTGGCAGCCCTCTAATCCAACCTGTGAAGACTCTGTGTTCCTACAGGCCTTTCGTGCCCAGTCCCCTACCTCCTGGGTTACTCCACCTGCCGATGAACTGGTCCGGCTCGTTCTGCAGCGTGCATGGAAGGCTCCTGACATAGTTGAGGCCATTTCCCGGAGGCCAGATAAATTTTTTTCCCCTCCAAAGGTCTTCCGGTAGATGCTTTGGTGGTGGCGGCCACAACTAAAAAGGACCTGGCGGACGAAGAAAGCCAGACTGTTCATCCGCCCAACAGAGAGTCTCAGACTCTGGACAGAATTGGGAAGCATACCTTTGTATCAGGGACCTTTGTAATCAAGGCTCTGAACTACATGGCACATTTTACCAAGCTTCAAAGAGACGTAATCTCTGAGCTCTCTGAAACTTTGGCTGGTGCTGTGTCTGATGAGGTCCGTGACAATGTGGCCTCTCAATTAGCCACCATTGAATCTATTTCTGACTCCTCCATGCATCTCATTTCTCATGCATCAGAAGGAGCAGCTAGAGCAGCGGGTGAGGGCGTTGTTCTGAGACGAATTGCCTGGATGCGCTTGTGTGATTTCGCAGAACTCTTCAAGGCTTCCTTTATCAACGCTCCAGTTGAAGCCTCTTGGTTGTTTGGTCCCAAAGTTAAAAGCACACTGGCTAGATGTGAACAGGACGGTAAGACCCTTTCTGCCGTGGATGTCTATTACTCTTCCCCTCAACGGGCTTTCTCCAGAAGCCAAAAGAGTGGGAAGATATGGCACAAAAAAATCTCAGGGCTCCTTCCGTGACACACAGGCCGATTTTTCCCCTAGAGGCAGAGGGGGAAATTCTCAGGGAAGACGCCCCTTTTGGGGCAGAAGAGGTCCGCGTAACCAGGGTTCCAGGGATTCTTTCACTGGCCAACCCAACCAGCGCTCCTGAGGAGCTGGCCAACTGCTTTCCCCTGGAAGTGGTTGGGGGTCATTTCTCTTTGTACCCTTCTGCCTGGCTAACCATCACCACTGATTCTTGGGTACAAAAGATAATAACCAGAGGTTACCATATCCCGTTCGATCTTTATCCTGCCACCTTAAGGAACTCACCCAGTCAAAGGGTACAGGCAGCATTAGAGATTGCAAAGCTGCTAAGCAAAAGAGTCATCCAAACAGTCCCACAGACCAGATGGGATCCAGATTCTACTCAAGACTATTTTTGGTGCCAAAAAAGACTAGAGACCAATTTCGGATCTCAGTGTGTTAAACAAATTCATAAATGTACAGAAATTACGGATGGTCTCTATACAGTCTATCCTCCCACTTTTGGAAAAAGACGATTGAATGTGCTCTATAGATCTTCAAGATGCGTACTACCACATAAAAGTGGACAAACAGTCAAGGAGATTCCTTCGCTTCCATGCGGGAACTAGTCATCATCAGTTCCAAGTACTGCCCTTCGGACTCTCTACAGCCCCCAGAGTGTTCACAAAGTGCGTGGCAGTCATCACAGCGTTCCTACGACTACAAGGATTCCAGGTTTTTCCATACTTAGACAACTGGCTCATCACCGCCTCCACCAGTCATCTATTAGAAAAAGCCCTGGCTTTCTCTCTTCACATCGCAGAAAGGCTAGGCATAAAAACTGGCAAAAATCCAATTTCACCCCATCTCAATCCACAGAGTTCGTAGGGGTCCTCCTGAACACAAAGAACTGCAGAGCATCCATTCCGGAGCACAGAATTCAAAGATTGAGACAACAATTGATTCCAGTCCTCTCAAAGGAGAAATCCTAAGCTCACTCAGTTCTACAGCTGTTGGGTTCCATGGCAGCCTCCATGACAATTGTAATAAATTGTAATAAATTTTTTATTTATCTTTGTAATTTTGGAGCTTTTCTCCCCTGACCTCCACTGAAAACGGGTTCTTTGAGCCCAGTGGACAACCCCGGTTATCAAACTGGAAATAAATAAATATATTGTTCCCTTGGCCAGGTTTCACATGAGGCTTCTATAGTGGTTACTACTCACTCAGTGGTACCCTTTTCAGCTCCCCTCCTTCAGCCGAGATTCGGATAACTCACAGGTGAAAGCAGAACTTAAATTGATGGTTGTCTTGGAATCTGCTTCAGTGCTTCCCATACCTTCTCCCCCCAACAGCCCATGGCCACAGTGACCGCGGATGTCTCCCTGATGGGGTGGGGAGCCTATTTCAGGGAAAGATTTCCAAGGTACGTGGTCTGAAATGGAGGCCCACCTGCATATAAATGTTCTGGAGTTGAGGGCTGTACTTCTGGCGTTGCAAGCATTTCATCCCCTGTTGCCGTCTGGGACCATTGAGATTCAATCAGACAACATGGCGGTGGTCTGGTACATCAACAACCAAGGTGGAACGAAGTCTTATCCCCTTTGCTGGGAGGCCATGAGATTATGGCAATTGGTGATGGCTACCAACCGCTTTCTTCTAGCAACGCACATTCCTGGGAGTTCCATCGTGATAGCAGACAGACTCAGCAGGTGCATTCTTCAGCCTCACGAGTGGTCCCTGAATCCCTTGATAGCAGCGGAGATTTTCAACCGCTGGGAGTTCCTTGCTGCAACCTCTTTGCTTCCCCAACCAACTACAAATGCAGCAATTTGTTCGCCCTGATTCCCCCTCGGGGACAGTCACCCAGGGACGCTCTAGTCTACGATTGGCCCTGGGGTCGACTTTATGCATTTCCTCCTCTTCCCCTCATTCCCCAGGTCCTGAAGAAAGCCCACCGGTTGAAGAGCAAATTACTCCTCGTAGCGCCATTTTGGCCTTGTCAGATTTGGCTCCCCTTCCTGTGGCTTCACCTGCTAGATCAACTATGGACTCTCAATCCAACCCCAGACTTGATCTCCCATTCACAGAACCTGATTCACCCCAACCTAAACAGCCTAAAGCTCACAGCTTGGCTCCTCCACTTCCAGTGATTGCCAGGCAGAATGATCTATCCTTACCTGTACGTGACATTCTCATTGTATCTCATAAGTCGTCTACCAGAAATACATACCTCAGCAAGTGGAAGAGGTTTACTATCTGGCTAAAAGAAAAACTGATAGATCCTTTCTCAGCACCAATGCCCGTAGTGCTAGAATATCTGTCTGATTTATTCCAGTCTGGTCTTTCTGCTTCCACGATCAGAGTTTACTTGGCCGCCATTTCTAATTTCCACAATGGGGTCCATGATTCTTCTCTCATGTCTCACAAATTATGCAGAAACTTCATAAAAGGTGTTTTTCATCTAAAACCTCCCTTTAGAGAACCCACTCAACCATGGGATTTGGCTTTAGTCTTACAAGCTTTGAAAATGTCACCCTTCGAACCAGCTTCTTCTTGCGACTTCAAATACTTGACCTGGAAGACTTTATTCTTAGTTGCCATTACTTCTGCCAGACGTATCTCTGAACTTCAAGCCTTGTGCATCAAGAAGCCATATCTGACCTTATAAGGACAAGAGTGTCATTGAGAACTAATCCTACCTTTTTGCCCAATGTGATTTCTGACATGTCCATTAACCAAACCATTGAATTGCCAGTTTTCTTTCCTGATCATTCAAACACAGGAGAGTATTGCCTACATACCCTAGACATTCACAGACAACTTTGTTCCTACTTGGACAGAACTAAAGTTTCTCGCAAGTCAGATCAGCATTTTTTGGCTATTTCTGGACCTAGATTAGGATGTGCTGTTTCCAAGGTCACGTTGGCTAAGTGGTTGAAAGACGGTGACCTTTATTTACAGCAAGCATAATGTTCAGTTAACTACCACTGTCCAGACTCATTCTACTCGGTCAGTAGCAACCTCAGTTGCTTTCCATGCTAGAGCTTCTTTACATGACATTTATGCAGCCACTACGTGGGCTAGACCACATGCCTTCATCAGCCATTACAAATTAGATCTGGCTTCCAGGGGAAGAGCATAATTTGGCTCTATGGTGCTCAGGAATGTCCTTCCATGAGGGCCTCCCAAGAAATAAGGTAGCTGGGGACTCTGTCCCATGCGTAAGGAATGAACAAGGATTAACATCATCAGATAAAGAAGTTATGTCTTACCATAACGTTCCATCTGTGATGTTGATCCTTATTCAGTCATTACGACCCTCCCTCCATCCCCCTCCTGAGACTTATAGTGGATCTCACCTTCCGATTCAGATAGGTCAGTTGACCAGAGGTAGTCTCTACCTTCTTTTGACTTGTAAACTCAATCTGTGGTAACAGGGAGAGGGGAATTATGGGTAAGAGTTTAGCTCGAGGGTTTGTGGCTGACGTGAGCTTGGAAAATGGCCAGCTCGGTTCCGAGGTCGGAACTGATACCCATGCCTAATGACTGAATGAGGATCAACATCACAGATGGAATGTTATGGTAAGACATAACTTATTTTTCAGGAAGCTGGAAGAGTTGGGTGGAGAGATGTGAGCGAGAGATGTGCAGCTACATCAGAACATTTGCCTGGTAGGGAGGGTTGTGATAGCTCCTCCTTTACGGAGCCCTTACAGTCCAGGGGAGTGGTATGGGCCAGTCCTCTTGGAAACTGTCTTAAAGTGAGGAATATGTTAATGGGCCCACCCAAGATGGTACTAGCAT
>NC_056747.1:20630359-20704547 GCF_019279795.1 Protopterus annectens | reverse complement strand
GGACCTCTTTTTTTAAAAAAAAAGGGGCCACCCAGCCCCAAAAGGGGGTTTCAGAGAGCTCAGAAATCAGATCCCTTTGAAGCCTGGTAAAATGTGCCATATAATTCAGGGACCTGATAGTAAAGGTCACTGAAGCAAAGGTGCACTTCCGTATCCTGTCCAGGGCTCAGGACTCTTTGTTAGGCAGATGGACAATCTGGCTTTCTTCTTCTGCCAGATCCTTTTATGTTGTGGCCACCACCACCAAAGCATCCACAGGAGGACCTTTGGACCAATGGGGATCCAAAGCAGGAGGGGACAAAATCTTATCTGGTCTTTGGGGAATAGCTTTGACGGTATCAGGAGCCTTCCAAGCACACTGCAAGATGAGCCGGACAAGTTCATCAGCAGGTGGAGTAACCCAGGAGGTAAGGGGCCAGGTGTGAAAGGCCTGCAGGAACACAGATTCCACAGAGGCTGGATTAGAGGACCGCCAGTCACCTCTCTGCTTCAGGATTTTGAGGATATCACCAAAGGATACCTCAGAGGGTGACTGAAGGAATCCTTCCCCCTCATCGAAATCTGTGTCCTCAGTGAGGGACTCCTCTGTGGAGTCCATGTGCTTCCTCTTACACAAACTTTTCCGGTGGACCTCCTCAGCAGGAGAAGCTGGAGAAGACAGCAGAAAAGGGGATTCCTGTGGGAATATGTCCTGAGACCCTTGCACCCGCTAGGTGTGACTTGTGAAACCAGTGCACCAGAGGAGGGTGGAGGTATAGACAGTCCAGTATCGCCAGGAACAGTGAAAGCCTTCTCCATCAGTTGGAAGGCTGGTCCACCCAAAGGGGAGTGCATGTCTAGGACAGGAGTCACCCCTCCCCTACGCGGCTCAGCCTGCCGACCCGGAGTCCCTGGATGGCTGTGGAGTAGCAAACTATGTGGGTCACAACTGACATCCTGGGTCGTAGCAAAACTTTCCTGCCATGAAGGCAAATGCAGTTCCTTAGTGAGATCCAGAAAGGGGACCACAGAAGGGGAAGACTGTGCTATATCCATGGACTTCAAAGGCAATGAAGGAGGAGAATAAGAAGGAGTCTTTGGAGATGGGTGATCACCTCTCAAGGAAGGATAGTTCCTGAGGGGTGGGATACCTCTGGCCAAGAGCACCTGATCCACAAGACGCAACACATCATGTTAGGAAAGGCTTCTAGTGGACCTCATGGAGACTGAGGGAGAAACAAGCCTGTCCACAGAAGAGGCAAACTCTGTGCCCATCTCATCTGTCCACACTGAGGACAACGGCGCCGATAGAGACTGGACTACGGTTGTCTGCACCGAAGAAGTCATCGGTGCCGTGGTCATGGTCTGCACCGACACAGGGATTGGTGCCGAAGTGGTTGTCAGTGCCAAAGCTGGAACCAACAAAACTGGAGTCAACAATAAAGGTGTTGGTTCCGAGAAAGATCTCGGAGCCAATGCGGTCAAGGTCTGCACTGACTGAACGGTCGGTGCCAATACAGTGGTAATAGTCTGAACAGAGGAGCCCCTCGGTACCGATATAGTGAAGGCTGCAGGAGAAGAAGGAGCTGAGATCAGTAATGGAGCCGAAGGCCTCGGTGCCAAAGGTCTAGGCACCGAAAGCACTGGGGCTGACTGAGTGAGCTCCGGAGCTGAAACTTTAGCCTTTTTAGGTTTTGGTTGGCGGGAGTCCCCAGCCAGGGACGAAGGCAAAGATTTAGCCTTAGTAGGAACATCCAAGATTTTCTTATGGGCTCTAGGAGGGGTTGAGGCCTCAGACCCAGAAATAGCCTCTGAAAAGGGAGATGTAAGAAGTCCCTTCAGTAACAGCTTGTTTTTCCTTTCAAACAAGGTTCTTATCAAAAAGTTCTCACAAATAGCACAGGGTGGGTCAACAGACAAATGGGAAGCTCCCAAACAATAAACACACAAAGAGTGTGCATCAGACGTAGGTAGTTTGTGTTCACAATCAGAACACTGCTTAAACCCCGGACTACCTTTCTTATCTGCCATGACAGCAAATTAATTAATAGAAAAGGCACCAGCAATGGTACAAGAGAGTACCAGAAGGTATGGGAAAAAGGAGGAAGGATTACCAACGATGGTAAAGAAAGATACCACGTGGTAAAAGTGGTAAAGAAAGGAGCAGAAAAACCTGAAGAAATTATATACTCTAGATGCGATAGGGTATGAGACAATGAAATATACACTTTTCTGACAGAAAAGTAACCTGAAAAACTATTAAACAACAAATAACTAAACTTAGCTCAAGAGAAGTAGCTTGACACGACCGAATGGCAACGCGGCAAACAAAATCTGAGGTGACAGGGAGAGGGGGATTGTGGGTAAGAGTTTAGCTCGAGAGTTTGAAGCTGACACAAGCTTGGAAAATGGCCGGCTCGGTTCCGTGGTCAGAACTGATACCCATGCGTAAGGAATGAATGAGGATTAACAATATCAGAAGTATTTTTCAGTAATGGTTAATATGCTATAATTGAAAATCTAAAAATTGTTGCTGCTAATAATAATTCCATCATGGTTAAGTGAACAGTGAGAGATGGGGCTGTATTAAAGACACTCTCCATGTCTAGTATGGTCTCCAACCCTTTCTCCTGCCTTTCCCCCTTCTGGACTGGCCCTTGGCATATCTTCTCCCATGCTGACATGAGGGAAGTGGGGAAGTTATCTCCTCCAAGTGGCCATTAGGAGGATGAGATCATCAATGGCTAGCCTGTCGGACCAACGCAGGGGACGAAATTCTAAAGGATCAAGTGGATTGGCCTCTTCACTGTAGATATGGGTTTAATAACCAAAACATTAATTTCCATATTTGTTAAAAGGTGCTGGTCTGGCTGATCTGATGTTGGCTGTTCCACAATCGTGTGCTCCAAGGTGTTAACCTTGGTGTGAAAGGAAAAACACTACCAGAATCAAAATGTTCCTTCTCTCTCAACCACTTTTTGTTCTTTTACTCTTAATAATGTCACAATATCAATCAATGCTTAAAACATCCATTGCTGTAGTGGTCCCTGTGCATTTCAAATAAATCATTGGTAATTCTGTTTAAGTTAGTAACTTCAATATTAAGACCATCTATAATAGTTTTATTGTTCCTGATAATCATCTCTAACAGTTCTATACCTTGCCTGTTGAATACGTTGACTGAATTGTTGTAAAACATAGATCCTGGAATAACCCCACTGGGAATTTACAGCACTTAAACTCCTTTGGGATTTTCTAGACTTTAAAACTTTCAGACAAAAATAAATTGCCTAACTGTAGTCCACACAACTGTTTGAGTTTCTTCTTGAAGTATACATTCAAACCATACAAATTATCACCTTTGTCACAGTGGTCATCATTCCCATTGTGAAACAGGATAGATATATGCCCTGCATTAACCAAGTTTTAAAACTTGGATGCCTCATCCCACTACATGTAATTTCAGATGTAGGGATATCACCCAAAGAGGCTTGATTAAATATAACAGTGCCTTTAGTGTTTGTCTTGTTGTTCTTACGTTCACAAGCTTAAATAAGTCCAAATCAATTGTTTCAGAATTGTCAATCTTGTCTGAAAAACAAGTGAGCAGTTCAATAAGATTGGTCAAATCACCAGATAAAGCACACCTCAACATGTTACTCATATCTCCACAGAGGAGGCTTGTACTTCCTTTGAAAAAAAAGGCTTTGACTTCTACTCATCGGAGCCATAGTGTCCCTAGCCGCAAATTACCAATAAACACACACAAAACACTAGGAAAAAATATTTTATTTGTAACATACTTTGAAACAGCTGAAATGGTGGAGTTAGACTTAAAGCTGAGCTGCAGTGAAAATCCCCAAGGGTAGTCTTAGGATCATTCCCTACCTGAATGTCTTGTTATAATTTCCTAAATTTTTCTGTTGTGAAGATGCAAATGGGAACTGATTATAGCCTTTTATACAGAAGTACAACTATAGATATCCATATGTGTTTCAGTGCCACATTTTTTGTTTTATTCACTTTCCATTATAGAGGATGTCACAATATGGAATGCATCACTGTTACAGAATTTATTTATATTAAGTTATCATTAAATCAGAAGTAAATAAGTCTATATATTTCACCAGGGAAAAAGTTTATCTTTCCATGTATAATCATGACTTGCATAGGTTTAGAAGCAACAAAAGTAGTGAGTTTAAATTCACCAGTGAAATCCTTGATGACAGTATAGAAGTGTTAGATTGGGTTTTACACACAAGTGTCCTTTAATAATTCCGTGAAAATTGTATTATGGAGTCTCAAAGGGGACCCAGTGCATTGCCTTTTGTTTATGGGTTCCAGGTGCAGATGGTTGTAAGACTTCAGTATCACAATCTAGTACACATGGGGTCCATTTTGGGGAAATATAGGACATCATCTCAGGCTGAACTATGCAGCAGTGGGCAAAGATAAAGAAGTTATGTCCTACCATAACATTCCATCTGTGTTGCTGATCTTCGTTCAGTCATTACTGATGGGTTATCGGTTCCGTCCTCTGAACCGAGCCGGTCATATGCCAAGCTTGCGTTAGCCAAAAACTCTCAAGGTAAGATGTTGCCCAGCATGCCCCTCTCCCTTTTACCTCAAATTGAGTTTGCAAGTTGCAGAAAGAAGCAGAGACTACCTCTGGTCAAAATGACCTGCTGTTATAGGACAATGAGATCCACCAGAAACCTTTGGAAGGGGGGAGGAGGGTGGGAAGTAATTGAACAAAGATCAACAACACAGATGAAACATTATGGTAAGGCATAACTTCTTTATCTGATATTGTTACTCTTTGTTCAGTCATTACTGATGGGATAGAGTCCCCAACTACCTTTATTCCTGGGAGGCCCTCATGGAAGGACATTCCTGAGCACCATTGAACCAAATGAAGCTCTTCCTATAAAGGCCAAATCCGATTTGTAATGAGTGATGAAAGTATGAGGTCTGGCCCAAGTTGTAGCTGCACAGATGTCATTTAGAGAAGCTCTAGCATGAAAGGCAGCAGAGGTTGCTACTGACCTTGTAGAATGGGCCCTTACAGTTTGAGTTAAAGGGATGTCGTGCTATTTGTAAATAAATGTTACACAGTCTTTCAACCATTTAGCCAATGTGACCTTAGAAACAGGACATCCTAATCTAGGTCCAGAAAAGGCCAGAAATAACTGTTTTGTCCAAATAAAAATGGATTTGTCTGTGCAATGTCTAGAGTACGTATGCAATACTCTCCTCTGTTTGAATGATTGGGGAAGAAAACTGGCAGGTCAATTTTTTGGTTTATAGAGAGTTCAGAAATCACTTTAGGCAGAAAGGATGGATTAGTTCTCAGTGATACTCTATCTTTATGGAAAACCAAATAGGGGTGTTTGATGCACAAGACCTGGAGTTCAGAAATACATCTGCCAGAAGTAATGGTGACCAGAAACAAAGTCTTCCATAATAGAAACTTGAGGTCGCAAAAGGATGCTGGTTCAAAAGGAGGTGCTGTCAGGGTTTGTAACACTAATGACAGGTTCCAAGGCTGCATTGGTTCTCTAAATGGGGGGTTTCAAGTGACTCACACCTTTTAAGAAAGTTTTGTACAACTTGTGTGAGATAAGTGAGGAATCTTGGTAACCGTTGTGAAAATTAGATATAGCAGCCAAGTGAACTCGAATGGTAGACGCTGATAGTGCAGACTGAAAAAGATTTGAGAGGTATTCCAATACTAGAGAAACAGGAGCTGAGAAGGGATCCATACGTTTTTCTTTTAACCATATGGTAAATCTTTTCCACTTGCTGAGGTATGTTAGTCTGGTGGAAGATTTATGAGAGGCAATAAGTATGTCACGCACTGAGGAAGAAAAGTCATGCTGCCTGGCAATCACAGGAAGTGGAGGAGCAAAGCTGTGGCCTTCAGGCTGGTCAAGTTGGGGTGAATCAGGTAATGTGGAAGAGAGATCAACTCTGGTGTTGGACTGAGAATCCAAGGTCGATCTAGCAGGTGAGGCCATAGAAAGGGAAACCAGATTTGTTGAGGCCAATATGGCACAATGAGGATTACTTTGCTCTTCAACTGGCAGACTTTCTTCAGAAATTGGGAAGAGGAGGAAATGCATAAAAGTAAACCCGAGAACCAATCGTGGACTAGAGCATCCCTGGGTGACTGTCCCCGTGGGGGGATCAGGGCGAGGTAGTTGCTACATTTGTGGTTGGTTGGGGAAGCAAAGAGGTCACAGCAAGGATAGCCCCAGTGGTTGAAAATCTCCACCGCCATTAGAGGATTGAGGGACCACTCGTGAGGTTGGAGAATGCACCTGCTCAGTTTGTCTGCTATAATGTTGGAGCTCCTGGGAATGTGTGTAGCTATCAGAAAGCATTTGGTAGCTATCGCCCAATGCCATATCCTCATGGCCTCCCGACATAGTAGGTGTGATTTGGTTACGCCTAGTTTGCTGATGTACCAGACTACTGACATGTTGTCTGACTGTACTGCAATAGTCCCTAATGGAAGGGTGGAGTGGAATGCTTACAATGCTAGAAGCACCGCCCTCAGTTCTAGGACACTGATATGCAAATGGACCTCTAACTTCTGACCAAGTGCCTTGGACTTTTCCCTGAAACAGCCCCCCCCCACCCCATCAGGGAGGTGCCTGTGGTCACTGTAGCCTTGGACTGATGGGGGGTGAAGGGACGAGACCACTGTAGAGAGATCTGTGACATCCACTAGATTAAATCCTGTTTGCACCTTTGAGTCTGTGCAATTTCTTGCGTCTAGAAAACCCCCGATAAACTCTAGAGACTGAGAAAGGGCAAGATAGGACTTCTGCCAGTTTATGGAAATGCCTAGGGTTTGTGCTGTGTGAAGAGAGTATGCCAGGGCTTCTTCCAGTAGATGCCTGGTGGGGGGTGGTAATGAGCCAGTCATCTAGATACGGAAACACTTGGAATCCTTGAAGTCGCAGGTGGGCTGTGACAGCTGCCATGCACTTGGTGAACACTCTGGGGGGCTGTAGAGAGTCCAAAGGGCAGTCCTTGAAACTGGTAATGACTGGCTCCTGCAAAGAAGCAAAGAAATCTTCTCGATGGTTTGTCCATTTTTATGTGGTAATACGCATCTTGAAGATCTATAAAGCACATCCAATTGTCTTTTTCCAACAGTGGAAGGATAGACTGTACCGTGACCATCTGGAATTTCTGTATCTTTACAAATTTGTTTAACAGACCGAGATCCAAAATTGGTCTCCAGTTCCCAGTCTTTTTTGGCACTAAAAAGAGTCTTGAGTAGAATCCGGATCCTTTTCTGGTCTGGGGGGACTATTTGGATGACTCTTTTTTTATAGCAGCTTTGATATCTGTAGTGCTGCTTCTTCCCTTTAGTTTCTGAGGGGGACAGGACAAAGATTGAAGGGGATGTGATAGCCACTGGTGATTATCCACTGCACCCAAGAATCTGTGGTTATGATTTGCCAGGCAAAAGGGTACAAGGAGAAACACCCCAACTGCTTTCAGAGGTAAACATCTGGGCCGCCCTTCAGGAGAACTGGTAAGGTTGATCAGAGAAAGAATCCCTGGACACCCTAGTTTTGCGGACTTCCCCTGCCCCAAAAGGGGCATCTTCCATTGGAATTTACCCTTCTGTCCCTGGGGAGAACTCGGCACGTGCATCTTGGAAAGGGCCATGTGAATTCTTATACCACATCTTTCCACTCCTACGATTTCTGGAACAGAATTTCTGGAGGGGAGGAGAAACGGATACCAATGGTTGATAGGGTCTTACCATCTTATTCGCATCTAGCCAGTGTGTCTTATTTTAGGTCCAAAGAAGAGGCTTAAATGGGAATGTTCAAGTAAGGAAGTCTTGAAAGGGTCCGCAAAGTCACAAAGGTGCATCCAGGCATGCCGTCTCATGACTATGCCTGCACCCGCCACTCTAGCTGCTCCTTCCATGGTGTGAGAAATCAGGCACATGGAGGAGTTGGAAATGGATTCAAGGATGGCTAACTGTGAGTACACCTTGTCACAGACCTCATCAGAGACAATTCCAGCCAAGGATTCAGACACCTCAGTTATTAAGTCTCTTTGAAGCCTGGTGAAATGTGCCAAAAAGTCCAAGGACCTTGCTGCAAAGGTTGAGGATGTGAAAACATGCTTCCCTAGTCTATCCACCATCCAGGACTCCTTGTTGGGTGGCTGGATAGTCTGTCTCTCTTCTGCCAATTCCTTTTTAGTTGCGGTCATCACCACCATGGCATCTACTGGGAGACCTTTAGACCAGTGGGGATCACACTCAGGGGGAAATAAGATTTTATCTGGCCTCCAGGGAATAGCTTCAATGGTATCAGGAGCCTTCCATACACTCTGCATGATGAGCCGGATGAACTCATTGGCAGGTGGAGTAACCCAGGAGGTAGTGGCCAGGCACAGAAAGCCTGCAGGAACACAGACTCCTCTGAGGAAGGGTTGGAGGACTTCCAATCACCTCTCTGTTTCAGGATATCGAGGATGTCATCAAAGGACACCTCATCAGAGGGTGACCTTGGGGACCCTTCCACATCATCGAAATCTGTGTCTTCCATCAAGGACTCTACCAGAGAGTCCACGTGCTTCCTCTTGCACATGCTCTTATGATGTACTTCCTCGGAGGGAGGTTCTGGAGAGGACAACTTAGAAGGGTTCTCCTGTGGGAGGGTGTCCTGAGACTCCTGTGCCCGTTGTCCAACAGGAGTGGCTTGTGTCAACTGCAACTGCTGCCCAGAGGAGGAGATGGATTCCAACAGTATAGACTTGCCTGCTGAGGCAAGGGACTCTCCATGACCCAGAAGACTGGGCCACCTGAGGAGGGATGGGAGCATGGAACCAAGCAAGACAACCTTGGAACTGGGGGCACACCCTGCCCAGATGAACCAGCCCCCTGTTCTGGAGTCTCAAGTGGGCTCTGAAGTGAAAGTGCACCAACAGCACAGCTACTGTCATGAGAAGTGACCTGTGGGACATGCAGGAGAATAGGTTGAGGTTGGAGTCTGTGGAGAAAAATGATCACCTCTAAAGGGGAAAGATGTTCTGGAGGTAGAAATTCCTCTGGCCACAAGCAGTTGATAGACAAGGTGCACTGCATAGATAGTCCTGATCCTTGCTTGAATGAATGATGTCTGTAACTAAGATAATGGTGCTATAGTGGTAGTGTGCACCAAAAACTCTGGTGCTGATGAGGTCTACACCATCAGAGATGGTACTGAAGTTGTCTGCACAGAGAACAAGGTAGTCAGTGCTGAGGAGGTTGTCTGCACAGAAAGGGTCAGTGCCAAAGGCATCTGCATCCCAATGTCGGTACTAAAAAAGTCTGCCCATTGGTGCCAAAGAGGTCTGAACCGAAAAGAACACCGGTTCCAAAATTGTCTGCACCAAGGCTGGTGCTGAAGGGGTCTGCAATACTGGTCGGTGCTGAAGAGGTCTGCATCATGATAGGTGCTGAAGAGGTCTGTACCATGATGAGTGCCAAAGCGGTCTGCATCATGATAGGTGCCAAAGAGGTCTGCATCATGATAGGTGCCAAAGAGGTCTGCACCATGATAGGTGCCAAAGAGGTCTGCACCATGATAGGTGCCAAAGAGGTCTGCACCATGATAGGTGCCAAAGAGGTCTGCACCATGATAGGTGCCAAAGAGGTCTGCACCAATTCCAGAAATGGTGCCAAATACATCTGCGCCGAGGAAACTTTGGTGCCGAAGAGGTCTGTACCGAGTGCTTTGGAGCCAAAAAAGGTGTGGCTGTCTTAGTCAGAGATAAAGTCAATTCTAGTAGTTCTGTCAGTTTCAACTTTTTGAGTCTTGGTTCCTAGGGTCTCCAGCTGGAGATGATGGAAAAGACCTTGAGGAAGTCTCAACAAGACTTTTTATTTTATTTATTTTACATTTGTTAACCGGGCTAGTCTAGCTCGATATATTTCCATTTTCAGTAGAGGCCCGGGGAGAAAAGCTCCACATTGACATAAGCAATGAGACATAAACAATGAGACATATTATTAATAAACACATTGATTAAAAAAAAAATAAAAGTAAAAAACAAGTAGTGATAAAAATATTAATTAAGATAAAACAAGTTGATAAAGTTACAAACTAAGGCTTATCATCTAAATGTCATGTCTAGAGTTAGGACGGTTTTAAAGTTTCTAACATAATTCAAACAAGCTTAGCCATAAGGCTCCTACTAAAAAGAAAAAAAAGAAAAGTAACAAGTGGAAGGAGAAGACAGAGAAAAAAAAGTGTGTGATAAAGAGAGAGAGGAGAGGCAGTGGTCTAGAAATGAGAGAAGAAAATAAAAAGATAGACAAGATGATATTGGAGAGGTAAGAGAGAAAGGGTTAGAGCATAGAAGGAATAGAAGGGAAAAGAGAGGTAATTATTAGGTCTTGAGTACAAGATAGGTTAAAAAGGTCAGGAGAGGGGAGAGAGAAGTTAGTCAGGTGTATTACATGAGCAAAGCCAGTGATTTTGGAAGTACAATTTGATTTGTTGTTTGAAGAGAGGTAAGGATGTGATTAGAGTTATATCCCTAGGTAGCAAATTCCATACTCGGCCTACAGTATTAGTGAATAAAGAGTCACCAGCTAAGTTGTGGGCCTTTATTGATTTGGTCAAGAGTTTAGAAGAGGAGCGAAGGGAAGTAAGATTGTTATATAGGAGTAAGAGCTGTGATAGAATAGGGGTGTTATCAGGTTGGTACAGAATTTTATGGTCAATAGCGAGTTGTGAGATTATAAGATGATTTTCTAGTTCTAGCCAGCCTAGCAGTTTCAAATTAAGGCAGTGATGGGTTTTGAAAGGGTTACCAGTGGCAAAGCGGGCAATATTATTATAGCAGGTTGCAAGTTTGTTTAGGTTAGTTTTCTTGAGGTTGGTGAAGATAGGGGAGGCGTAAAAGAGAGTGGATATGAGATGGGAGTGGGCAATAGTAGCTCTAGCAGATGGGGTCAGAAATGGTTTAATACGGTATAGGGATCCGATCTTTCTGTTCACTGATTTGATGGTGTTGTTAATGTGTTGATCAAAAGAGAGATTATTATCAATGGTTATGCCAAGCAGCTTAGTTGTAGAGTCAGGAGAGATGACTGTGTTGTTGTTTGACAGGATAGTGAAATGTAATGGGGAGGTACGAGTGGTGGGGGAGAAGAGGAGGAGTTTAGTTTTTTTCACATTAAGGAGGAGGTAACATCTAGTAAACCATGTTTCCACAGTGTTGAAGATATTTTGGGTTAGTGAGATTAGGTCAGAAGAGGAGGATGCTGAACAAATAATAGTGGAGTCGTCAGCGTATTGAATGCAGGTGGCTTGGGGAATTACTGAGTTGAGATCGTTGATGAAGAGGGAGAAGAGAAGTGGGCCAAGAATAGAGCCCTGAGGGACTCCAATAGAAATGGGCAGTAAGGAGGAGATGTGGTTGTCCCAAAGAACGGCTTGTTGTCTGTTGCTGAGATATGAATTAAACCATTTTATAGTAAGTTTATCAAATGAGAGGGATTCAAGAATAGTAATTAAAGCAGTGTGGTTAACCATGTCAAAAGCTTTTGAGTGGTCAATGAATAGAGCAGAAGAGAAAAGGTTATTATTGCGATTGTTGTTGATAGTATCAACAAAGGAAAGGAGAGCAGTGGTGGTGCTATGGTGGGGTCTAAAGCCATGTTGACAGTTAGCTATGATATTGTGTAGGGAGAGGTACTGTACAAGTTGCTGATGAATACATTTCTCCATAATCTTTGCTAAAGGTGAGAGAAGAGCAATTGGTCTAAAGTTTGAGAAGTCAATAGAGTTACCGCCTTTATGTAGAGGGATAATATGTGAGACTTTCCAAATATCAGGGATGGTTCCCTCCTGGATGGTCCAATTTATAAGTATAGTTATAGGGTAACCAATTTCTTTGGCTGCCTTTTGCAGATAAAGGGAAGGGAGCTTGTCGGCAGAGGGGGTGCAGGGTTTTAGTTTGGAGAGAAGTCTAAAGATGAAAGAGGTAGAGATAGGTTGTAGAGAGAAGTTGTAAGAGGAGTCTACTAGATTATTTGGAGGGTAGAAGTTATTAGTGTTCAGTTGACTGGCTAGAGTTTGAATGGTTTCAGTAAAGAAAGAGTTAAAAGCATTTGCAGTTTGGTGAGGGGTGTCTGGGTCAGTGTTTAGCGGGGAGGGAGTTTTGGCAGTTCCTGGTGATAGGAGTCTATTGATTGAGGACCAGAATTGTTTTGGTTTGTTAAAATGGGTTTCTTGTAGTTCACAGTAAAACTTTCTTTTGTCATCTATTATAGCTTTTTTGGTTAGGTTTCTAAGTTGGCGAAAATGAAGGAAATCAGAGTTAATTCTATGGCATCTCCATTTGGCCCAAACCTTGTTTTTACAGAGAATTAGTTTCTTAGTTTCATTTGAGAGCCAAGGGGCTGAATTTGACTTCATTCTAATGGTTCGCTCAGGAGCATGTTTATTCAAAATAGAAAGAAAAGTGGAATTGAAGAATGTTACTGCTTCATTCAATGGTAGTATTTTTAAGGGGTTCCAGTTACAAGCTCTGAGTTCATGTTGAAATAGGTCAGTTTTAAAGTGTTTAGTTGAATGAATATTTCTTATATTAGGGAGGTGTAGATAATCAGTCTTTTCTCTTGTAATATAGGTTAGGCAATGATCACTGAGATCATCAGGCATAGTCCCTACTTTATATGTAATGTTAGCTTTGTTTATGAGTATCCAGTCTAAAATAGTCTGTTTTTTACTATGTTTATTAAGCCTTGTAGTAGAGGTAATGGTTTGGGTGAAGCCATTTAGGTTAACATGTGAGGTGGGATTGTCAGAGTTAATAGTATTCCAGTCTATATTAAAGTCTCCAAGAATGATAGTTTCTTGGGGATAGTTAATGGATACCCAACTAAGAAAGTCTTCTAAGATAGGTATATTGTTGCCGGGTGGTATGTACATACAGATGATAGAGGGCTTTCTTTGTATTTAGTTGGAGTTTAGTGATGATGGCTTCCACTTTACTGTCTTGGGTTGGACAGGCTGAAAGGGTAGAGATGTTGAGATGATTCTTAAACAGAATCGCTACACCACCACCCTTACGTTTAGTACGGTCAAGCCTTAGTATATTGTAGCCTGGGGGTATGATTTCTGTGTCTTTGGTGGCTGGTTTAAGCCAGGTTTCACTGAGACAGAGAATGTCAAAACCATGAGTGTCTAGGAGGGCATGTAGGTAGGGTACTTTGTTGTTTACACTACGTATGTTAAGATGCCCTAAGAGTAGGGTATTGTTGGAGATTGGTCTGGATGTTTGAATAGAAGAGTTCATGGGGCCAGGGTTGGGGTGAACATCACCATCCTGTAAGGTATGGGAATATCATCACTGTCTTGTAGGGTAGGGTCACTGGTTATGGGAGTAAGGCTGCTGTTTAGAAGGATTAGAGGTTTCAGTTTTTTATCTGAGGGTAGGGTGTAGGTAAGATGAGAATGCCTATGGAATTTAGGTAAGTAGTAGCTTGATGTGGAGTTGATATTTAGGAAAGAATTGAGAGGAGTGTGAAAGGAAGAGGTCTGTTTCTGTATATGGATAGGCTGAATAGGGAGTGGGTATTCTATGAAGGAAAGGAGGTAAGTAGAGAAGAGTGTAGTTAAGAGTAGTACTGAGAGTATAAGTTATGTTGATAGGTTGAGGGTCATTTCTGTAAATAAGTAAGGTCGATGTGAATAAAAAGTGGAGGTATATGCTTAAGGTTAACAAGGTGGTAGTATGTGTGTAAGCAGAAGGAAAAGTAGCATGGATGTAAGAGAGATGTAAGGGATATTAAATGTATATACTTAGAGGGATAGGTTAAGTGAGTGGAATGAAATAAAAAAAGGAGAGAAAGGAGGAAAGAGGAGAGAGGGAGGTCTTAGGATAGGAAGGTTAGCAAGCAAAAGAGGAAAGTAGGAGGAGGCTGTGGTGTATGGAGAGGGGAGGGAAATTTTTTGGTGGGAAGGAGGATGATAGGGTGGTAAGGTAGTGGGTGGGACTAGAGATGTATAAGGCTAGGACCCCTGGGGGTGGGTGGGATTTGGGGGTAGGGAGGGGAGTGTAGCGAGGCTCACAGAGCAGACCAAGGAGGAAGGAAAAAGTATCAGGGAAAGCTTAGGAAAGCAAGGTAAGAGTGGGTAGCATAGGAGGAGAGAATAAGAGAGAATATCAAAGGAGGAAAGGGATAGGGATAGGAAAGGTGGGCAAAAATACTAGTCTAATGAGTGAAAGAGTGGATATGGTGACATATAGTGGTCAACAGCGGAGATGCAGTTAACATACAATGGAGCTTCCAGACGTAGAACTAGAGTGTGGGGAGAGAGAGCAGGCTGAGTTGCAGTCGAAGGAAAGTGGGAGGAGGTAATACGGGAGTATTTTTTTTTTTTTGTGGGGCTTCAAAGGAGGCGATGAAACCTCTGGCACAGAGATAGCCTCGCTGAAGGAAGTTTTTAGGAGGCCCTTTAAAATCACTTATTTTTCCTCTCATTCAAGGTACGATAGAAAAATTCTTACATATCCCACACGGAGGGTCAACCTCAGCACTGAAATAAATAGGACATGCTGGAGGGACAGATTCATAACCCAGGGGCTCCCTTCACTCTGGAATAAAATCCCAGTCCAGGTTAGGCAGAGTCCCTCATTGACTCTCTTCAAGAGGAATCTTGATGAGTGGATGGGAGATCGTAGGTTTACCCCGGGTATCACTTCTGTGTCACTGTTAGACAGAGGAACAGTATACCAACCTAGAAAAATGGCATAGCAAAATAAATTTAAAATGGGTGGCGAAAGCCAAACACATTCTGGCTAGGCTTATAAATGCCCTAGGGCAGATAGCCTAGTATGAACCTATGAACAGTGAGGTGGGAGACACCCAAACAATATACAAACAAAACATGTGCGTCTGGACCTTTTAAAAACCAGGACTTAATTTTTTTTTGTCAGACATCATTATTCAAAGAAGAAAGAAGAAGAAATTACCAACAATGCAGGAAAAAAGGAGCGTTTCACCACAGCAAAAATAAACATAAAACTTTTAATGGATAAAAAACTCATATTATCAGAACCAGGACAAGCGCTTTTGGCAATATGCTTTATTTAGATCATGACTAATTGGTCCTGAGCATCTTATTTTTAAAAAACAAACATTCAATAATAACAGAAACTTTTGAGTCACGTGGTACATTAATACAAAATGCAAATTTGAATAATTCATCAACTTTTGTAGTTGACCAATCACTCTCTGTATAAATACTTTGACTATATAGCTATTAGAATAGTTACTTAGTCTCTTCCTCATTATTTCCTCCAATAGAAAGGAATTAGCCCAAAGTCTCTCAACCAATAGTAAACATAGTCTTGTCAAACCCCTCTTTACCATCCAATAAGAATAGATTCTGAGTTGATAATGGTTAGGGAGATAAGGCTTTGCCAATTAATCAGACAACTGGTGTAATTGTAGTGAAAACAAAGAAATGTTTTAATTCTTTCATCAAACTTGAATGCTTCTGTCTTAAATGGACTTAGCAATCACTTAACTTCCAGATGACCTTGCTTACAGCACTTTCTTTATCACAAAGGATTTAAAAGATGTTTTATTCATGCTTGCATAACTTCCACAGAGACAGCAAACCCATGTTGTCATCCTTTCATAATATCATGGTACTTTTTAAAAACCACAAAGCTATTGAAAGCTCTTAATGTCCATATTTTTATCTTCTCACAGCTCTTTGTTCCTTAATAATGTTGCTAGTATCCATGATGGTAACTCATTCTTTATATAGCCAATCAATCCTCAGAGTTTCACATTTTCAGCCAATAGAAATCATTCTTAAGCTCATAGCGATTAGAATAAATTATTCTCACAGTTGCACATCTCCATAGGGATGGCAGACCCATTGTGTCATCCTTTTATTAAAATCCATTCTTAATTTCATGATGCTTTTAATACTTTTTTATCGCTATATTATTGAGGATTTTAAGGATTGACATTATATCTTCTCAAACACCCTCTTTTCACAATACGATCACTAATGTCATTGTTGTTGCTGTTCCTTTCCTATTCAGTCGGTATTAACATTATCAAAAATGTCATCCCTCAGTTATATTCCTTTCATAATTTCATAGTGCTTTTCACACTTTTTAGTTTCCACTTTTTAGTTTATTCACAGAACAGATATATGTTCTTATGAGTCCTTGTTTCAGAATAACGTTGTTAGGGTCTTGACTGTTACTGTTCCTTTCCTAGCCAATCAGTATTCATGATTCGCATTTTCAGCCAATAAAGACCATTCGTATATTCATTGCGATTCGAGATAGCATAAGTAAAGTTGTTCAGTTCTTAGCCAGTTGGCATATACTATTCTCTTTTGTAGCCAATATGAACTATCTACAGTCAAAAATAGTGTCACAACATACAACTAAGAAACCTCTCCATAGTAATTGTTTCAAGTATACTTGTATTAACTTTGCAAATGCAATTCCCCTACTTGAAAACTTCATACTGTGCTTCTTTGTATACTTAAATGTCTGGAAAAAATTTCCCCATTGATGATACTTATCACAAACTTTACATTCTTACTTGGGCTCTAGGTTACATTCGGATATGTCACAAATTAGTTTTGCCCAAATAATAGCTCTTACAGAGGCTCTTATAATGTATGGTTACACTTTCATATGTGATGTAAAAGACATAATTCACTTTCTAGTCCACCAACATGTCAAATCCGCACTTATACCCAAAAGGAATCATCCATAGGCTCCGGGGCTTGATATGCCACGTGGCTTAACAAATGATTTGCCAGCAGTTAAGAGTAACTTCTGCATGGCTCTTGTGATCTAAAAGTAAACTTTCAGATAGTCTTCTTCTTTTGGCTGCTCCCATTAGGGGTCGCCACAGCGGATCAACTGTTTCCACTTCTTCCTGTCCCCTGCATCTTGCTCTGTCATACCAACCACCTGTATGTCCTCTCTCACCACATCCATACACCTTATCTCAGGCCTTCCTCTTTTCCAGTTACCGGGCAGCTTCATCCTTAGCATCTTTTTCCCAATATACTCTGCATCCCTCCTCAGCACATGTCCAAACCAATGTAATCTTGCCTCTCTGGCTTTGTCTCCAAACCTTACAACCTGGGCTGACCCTCTAATATACTTATTCCTAATCCTGTCCATCCTCGTCACACCTAGTGCAAATCTTAACATCTTCAACTCTGCCACGTCCAACTCTGACTCCTGCCTTTTTGTCAATGCCACTGTCTCCAACCCAGATAACATAGCTGGTCTCACTACCCTCTTGTAGACCTTCCCTTTCACTCTTACTGGTACTCGTCTGTCACAAATCACTCCTGGACACTCTTCTCCATCCACTCCATCCTGCCTGTACTCTCTTCTTCACCTCTCTTCCACACTTCTCCATTACTCTGAACTGTTGATCCCAAGTATTTAAACTCATCCACCTTCACCACCTCTCCTCCCTGCATCTTCACCATTCTTCTGTCCTCCCTCTCATTCATACACATATATTCTGTCTTAGTCCTGTTGACCTTCATTCCTCTTCTCTCTAGAGCATATCTCCACCTCTCCAGGGTCTCCTCCATCTGTTCCCTACTCTCACTACAAATCACAATGTCATCTGCAAACATCATAGTCCACGGGGACTCCTGTCTGATCTCGTCTGTCAACCTGTCCATCACCATTGCAAATAAGAAAGGGCTCAGAGCTGATCCTTGATGTAATCCCACCTCCACCTTAAATGCATCCATCACTCCCACCGCAGACCTCAATGCTGTCACACTACCCTCGTACATATCCTGTACCACTCTTACATACTTCTCTGACACTCCAGACTTCCTCATACAATACCACAACTCCTCTCTAGGAACCCTGTCATATGCTTTCTCTAAGTCCACAAAGACAACTCCTTCTGACCTTCTTTGTACTTCTCCATCAACACTCTCAGAGCAAACATCGCATCTGTAGTGCTCTTTCCTGGCATGAAACCATACTGCTGATCACTAATCATCACCTCCCTTCTTAACCTAGCTTCTATAATATTTGAAACAATGACATCATTCTCTGGCCAGTCAATGTACCAAGTCCATATCTCTCCCAACAGAGGGCATCAAACAGCACCTATCCATGTTATTTAAAAAATGACATAAAAAGAAGTTATGTCTTACCATAACATTCCATCTGTGTTGTAGATCTTTGTTCATTCATTACAGATAGGACCTCGGTTCCATCCTCGGAACAGATAAGGCCATTTCCTAGCTCGCGCAAGACAAAAACTCTCAGCTAAGAACCTACCCAGAATATCCCTCTCCTAGATACTCCAGATCGAGTTTGCCTGCCCTAGATAAAAGACGTAGTAATAGGAAAAATAGTAGGAGGCTCTGTCTGAGCAAATACCCTAACCAGGAGTTCCTAAAGTCCACCAGGAATCCAGGCAGGGGGAAGGAGGGTGGGAAGTAATGAATGAACAAAGATCTACAACACAGATAAAGAAGTTATGTCTTGCCATAGTAAGACATAACTTCTTTATCTGATGTTGTAAATCTTTGTTCATTAATTACAGATGGGACCGAATCCCCAGCTACTTGAGTCCTAGGTGGCCCTAAGGAAGGATACTTTTGAGCACCTTAGAACCAAAAGATGCTCATCCCCTGGAGGCCAAATTCAATTTGCAATGAGATATAAAGGTATGAGGTCTTGCCCAAGTGGCTGCTGTGCATATATCATCCATAGAGGCTCTGGAATGAAAAGCTACAGAGGTAGCCATAGATCTGGTAGAATGAGCCTTTATTCTGGAAGGTAAGGGTAGCTTATTCTGCTGGTAGATAAAGGTAATGATGTTTCTAAGCCAGGAGGATAAAGTCACTTTGGAAACAAGTTTACCCAATCTGGGTCCTGCAAAGGCCACAAACAATTGGTCTGTTTTCCTGAAAGATTTAGTCCTGTCCAAATAACAATGAAGCTGCTGGTGCACATCAATGGTGTGCAAAAGGTACTCCCCTCTATTAGGATGCCTTGGGAAGAAAACCGACAGGTCAAAGATTGGTTAATGGAAAAGCCAGAAATGACCTTGGGCAAGAAAGAAGGGTCAGTACGAAGGGACACCCTATCCGTGTGGAAGATCAAGTAAGGACTTTTAACGCTCAAGGCCTGGAGCTCAGATACTCTTCTCACTGAGGTGAGTGCTACTAGAAGTATGGTTTCCATAACAAAAATTTCAAATCACATGAATCAAAGGGCTTGAAGGGAGAGCCTGTGAGAGACTGAAGCACCATAGTCAAGTCCCAGGATTCTAAGGGAGGTTTGACCGGAGGTTTAACATATAGTACTCCCTTCAAAAAGGTCTTGCATAGGAGGTGTGATATAACTGAAAAATTATCAAGCCCATTATGAAAATTGGTGATAGCTGCTAAATGTACAGTGATCACTGAAGATGAGGCTCCTGCATGTAGAAGAGTAGTCAGGTATTTTTTTGAATAGGCATAGAGAAAGGGTCTAAGTTCTGGTCTTTGGCCCAAATAGAGAACATAGTCCATTTACTAGAATAAACCTTTCTAGTAGAAGGTTTGTGTGAGGCCAGATGAATTTCACGAACAGGAGATGGGATGTCAGGCAGCTTGGCAATCATTGGAAGTGGACAAACCAAGCTGTGAGCTTGAGACTGTGTAGGTTCGGATGAATCAATCCCTGAGGATGGGATAACAGGTCCTGGGAATAATCCAGGATCCACAGGCTGTGAATCAGACGAGGACATAGAAACAGGAACCAGACTTGATGTGGCCAGTAGGGAGCAATGAGGATCACTTTGCTTTTCAACTTCTGAGCTTTCTGGAGAAATTTTGGAATGAGGGGAAACAGGGGAAGGCATACAGAAGACCCAGGGGCCAATCGTGCATTAGAGAATCCCTCTGTGGTTCCCCCTAAGGGGGGAATCAAGGTAAAATAGCTCCTGCATTTGTAGTTCAGGGGGGAAGCGAACAGGTCACAGCAAGGTTGCCTCAATGTTCGAAGATCTGATCTATTACAGGGTTGAGGGACCACTTGTGAGGCATCAGGATGTTGCAAAATCACAAAAAGTAATGGAGGAAACAGAAAGGCTCAGTTGTACTTTCGTACCTTGCTCAAATGTACCTTCGTACCACGTAGTAATGAGCCAAAATCCACTGGATAAAGAAAAGCAAGACTTTATTCACATCAAGTAGAAAGCTGATAAGCGCTTTCGTCCTGAACCACAGAACTTCATCAGACCGGATGAAGTTCTGTGGTTCAGGAGAAAGCGCTTACCAGCTTTTTACTTGATGTGAATAAAGTCTTGCTTTTCTTTATTCAGTGGATTTTGGCTCATTACTACGTGGTATGAAGGTACATTTGAGCAAGGTACGAAAGTACAACTGAGCCTGTTTCCTCCGTTGCTTTTTGTGATTTTGCAAAAGTTTTGCTTTGAGGCATCAGGATGTTCCTGCTTAGATTGTCCGCAATAAGGCTGGAACTCCTGGGAATGTGCATTGCTATAAGAAAGGAATTGGAAGCTATTGCCCAGTGCCAATTCCTCATGGCTTCCCAACACAGGGGGTATGATCTGGTTCTGCCTTGCTTGTTCATATACCAGACAATTGACATGTTGTCTGACTGAATTGCAATGGTCCCCGATGGTAGGGATGCATGGAACGCTTGCAATGCTAAGAGAACTGCCCTCCGTTCCAGGACATTTATGTCCAAGTTGGCCTCGATGGAGGTCCAGGTGCCTTGGACAGTCTTTCCCTGAAAATGCCCCCCCAACAGTGAAGCATCCTTGGTCACCATGGCCGTGGGTTGGGGAAGACAGAATGGTTGACACCAAATATTCTTTTGTGGCTCCATCCACCACAGCATTTCTTCCTTGCAATAGTTTGTAAGGAGTATCATGTGGTTGAGTGGGTGGGTTAACAATGACCATTGTGCAGAAAGGAGCCACTGGAGGATTTTCATGTGCAGTCTCGCCAGTGGTATTAAAGTAATGGCAGCTGCCATGGAGCCCAAGAGTTGCAGTACAAGACGTGCTGGTACAAACGTGTGAGGAAGAAGGTCTTGAATTTGGTGTCTTATTTTCAAAAGCCTGTGAGAGGGGAGAGAAGCTTGACAGGATGTTGTGTTGAAGACCGCTCCAATAAATTCCAGTGTCTTCATTGGGGACATCTGAGATTTGTCTTTGTTGATTGTAATCCCCAAGCGGAGAGTGAGACCTTGAATGTAAGAGAGGCTGCAGACTAGGAGATTCCTGGTTGGAGAGGTAAGGAGCCAGTCGTCTAGATAGGGAAACACCTGGAATCTTTGTAGTCGAAGATGGGCTACCGCAACTGCCATAGATTTGGTGAACACTCGGGGGGGCTGTCAAGAGACCGAATGGCAGTGCCCTGAACTGGTAGTGATTGGCTCCCAGCCGGAAGTGGAGAAACCTCCGGGAGCAGTGATCCATCTTTATGGGGTAGTACGCATCCTGTAGGTCTACAGAGCACATCCAATTGTCCCTCCCTAGGAAGGGAAGAAAGGACTGTACTGTGACCATCCGGAATTTTTGAGGTTTGATAAATTTGTTCAGTAGGCTGAGATCCAGGATTGATCTCCCGTCCCCTGTCTTTTTTGGCACTAAAAAGAACCTCGAGTAAAACCCAGATCTCATATGTTCTGGTGGGACTGGTTGGATGACTCTTTCTTATCAGTTTTTCTATTTCTAAGGCTGCTAATTCCCTCTGATTGGGTGGTACATTCAGGATTCGTTTGACGTGTCTGTGAGTTAAGTCGAATGGTATTTGGTAGCCTCTGGATATTACTCTCTGCACCCAAACATCGGTAGTAATAAGATGCCAGGCTGGGAGATGCAGAGAAAAACGACCCCCGACTGCTTCCAGAGGAAGGCAATCGGGCCGCTGCTCAGGAGCGCTGGTAGGGTCTGCCGGAAAAAGAATCTCTGGCTCCCTAGTTATGCAGACCCCCTCTACCCCGAAAGGGGCATCTTCCATATGAGTTGGCCCCTCTGCCCCAGGGGGATTGTTCACCACGAGTGTCATGAAAGGATCCTTGGGATTTCTTGAACCATATCTTTCCTCCCTTCTGGTTCCTGGAGTAGGACCTCTGGGGGTTGGAAAAGCATATGCCCACAGCAGACAAGGTCTTTCCATCTTTCTCACTATGTGCAAGTGTGTCTCGTACCTTGGGTCCAAAAACTGCAGATTTGTAGACAGGTGCATTGATGAAGGAAGATTTAAAGGGGTCTGTGAAGTCACACAACCGCATCCAAGCATTACTTCTCATGACACCAGATGCCGCAGTTCGAGCTGCCCCCTCAGTAGTGTGAGATATCAAATGCATTGAGGAGTTTGAGATGGATTCAAGGGTAGCTAGCTGTGAGGTGACAGTGTCACGCACCTCATCAGGCAGTACCCCCACCAAACAGGAAGACATTTCAGAAAATTAAGTTTCTTTGGAGGCGAGTAAAGTGTGCCAGATAATTCAGCGACCGAATGGCGAAGGTCGCTAAAGCACAGGTCCGCTTTCCTATTCTGCCCATGGTCCGGGACTCCCTGTTTGGAGAATGGACAGTGGAACTACCTTCTGCCAGTTCCCTCTTGGTGGCCGCTGCCATGGCCATAGAATCAACTGTCAGCTGCTTGGACCAGTGGGCTGGTCTTCAGGTGTAGATAAAATTTTGTCTGACCACTGGGGGACAAGTTCTGCATTGTCTGGGGCCTTCAAGGCATGTTGCACAATTAGTTTACCAAGATCATCTGCTGGTGGAGTCACCCAGGAAGTAGATGGCTGGGCACGGAAGGCATGCAGAAACACCGATTCCTCAGAAGAAGGGTTAGAGGAGTACCATTCCCCCTGCTGTTTGAGGATTTTGAGAATGTCTCCAAATGAAATGTCTGTGGGAGAATGTGGGGACACTTCTCCCTCATCACAATCAGTGTCTTCTGTGATATATTCCTCCAGGGAGTCAAGATGCTTCCTCTTGCACCATTTCTTCTGGGGTGGCTCTCCAGTGGGATCTTCTGAGGAGGACTCTGGAGAAGGGGTTCCCTTCACAGCAGGTTCTTGTGACTCCCGTGCCTGGGGATCCGACATAGCAAATTGGGAGAGGTGCATGCTAGGGGAGTTTTCTGATACTGGTGTCCTAGGTGCTGGCTGTGAGCCTTCGGAATGAATGACCCTTTCCATCACCTGTACAGCAGGCCCACTCTAGCCCACCTCCAGTTGAGGGGTTCTGAGAAAACTGGAAGCCGTTGGGACCATGGACATAGTGCCAGCAAGAAAATAGGCACTGGATTAGGTACCAAGGTACAGACAGTCCAAACACCGCTCTGAGAAAGCACTGGCTCCATTGTAGCCGATACAGCAAGGGTGGTCGGTGCTGACATGGGAGACACTGCTGTCAGAGCAGAGACAGTTTGTACCAAAGCGGACATCGGTACTGGGAACAGGGTGGATGCTAGAGGAGGATAAGCAGGGGAAGATGAGGTACAAGATTTTGAGCCAGGAGGGATGGAAGGTCTAGCTGGAATGGGCAATCCCCTAGCTGCTAAAAGCTGGTCTACAACCCACACTAGGTCTAGTTCAGAAAAACTCCTAGTGGATCTGAAGGAGGCTGCTGAAGGGGAATCAGGTCTTTCTAGAAAGGGGCTAAACCTCTGCCTCAAGAAAGGGTTGTAAGTTGGAGAATATCTTGTCCTTGACAGGTATTCGAATTTTGGAGCCGATGGAGCTGAAGAAACTGTCGGCACTGTGGCCGTGGATGGTGTCAAGGCATGTACAGTCATCAGAGCCCATGGAGCCGAAGAAGCTGTCGGCACCATGAACAAGGCTGGTGCCGAGGCATGTACAGTCATCGGAGCCCATGGAGCTGAAGAAACTGTCAGCACCGTGGACGGGGATGGTGCCGAGGCATGTACAGTCATTGGAGCTGATGTGGGAACCAAGGATGGCACCAAAGTCAGTAGTGCTGTGGTTGGAACCAAAATAGGAGTGAATACCATGGTTGGCACCAAGGGAGAGGACACAGATCCTGGTGCTGAAGAGGTCTGCGCCGAGGGCACCGAAGAACAGAGCCGACTTGGTTCCATAACTGACGGAGATGCAGGAACAGAGTGACTCAGTTTTTCCTTATATTGTTTGGTCTTAGGAGGGGGTGAGACCTCGGACCCAGACAGAGCCTCCGAGAAAGGTGTCTTGAGTAAGCCTTTTAAAATAAGTTTATTCTTACGTTCTGCTAGTGTTTGATTACTAAAACTAGCACAAATGTGACAATCAGCTTTAATATGATCCATGCCCAAACAGTAGACACAACGGACACGTGTATCTGAGTTAGGCATCTTATGTCCACACTTGTCACACTGTTTAAAACCCAACTTAGCTTTGTCTGACATGGTAAGGAAGCCAGTCCAAAATGGATTCCTGCAAAATCCCAAAATATCAACGCAAACCAAAAAATGACCAGCAGATAGTGGATGCCATAAAAAATTTAGAAGTTATGTACTCACCATAACGTTCCATCTGAGTATGTGTATTCATTTGTCTGCAACCTGTGGGTTATGGATCCGATATCGGATCCAAACCGGCATGGTTTACCAGCTATGGATACAAGCTCTCAGCTCCTCCCCTCACCCATAATGCCCTGCTCTACCCTCATGACCTCAGATCGAGTTTGCCAACAACAAAAACACCCTGAAAAGGGTAACAGATAATATGCAGGAAACTGAAAGGCCAGGGGGATAGGAGGGTGGGATGGTTGCAGACAAATGAATACACCTACTCAGATGGAACGTTATGGTGAGTACATAACTTCTAAATCTGAAGTAGGAGATTCATTTGTCTGCAACCTGTGGGACAGAGTCCCCAGCTACCTGAATCTTGGGCGGCCATCATGGAAGGATATTCCGGAGCACCGCGGAGCCAAATGATGCTCTACCCCTAGATGCAAGATCCAACTTATAGTGGGAAATAAAAGTATGAGATGAAGCCCACGTGGCTGCTGCACAAATATCATCTAGAGGAATCCTAGCCTTGAAGGCTGCCGAGGTAGATACTGACCGGGTTGAATGGGCATGTACACCCTCCGGTGTGGGCCTTCCTGAAGCTTGATAAGCCAATAAGATGCACTGTGAAATCCAGCGAGACAGAGAAACTTTAGAAATTGGCTTGCCCAAATTAAATTTAGCAAAGGAAATAAACAACTGGTTGGATTGCCTATGACCAGCCGTTCTGTTTAGATAAAATCTAAGTTGCCTGTGAACATCTAATGAGTGAAGCTTGTATTCACCTTTGTTTTCATATTTAGGGAAGAAAACAGGGAGGTTAATGGACTGATTAATGTTTGCTTCAGAAGCAACTTTAGGAAGAAAGGACGGGTTGGTCCTGAGGTAAACACGGTCCGGATGAAATACCAAGTAAGGAGGTTTAGCTGATAATGCTTGAAGCTCTGAAACTCTCTTGGCCGATGTAATGGCTACCAAAAAGGCTGTCTTGTAAGACAAGAATTTGAGATCCACCATAGCCGCTGGTTCGAAAGGGGGGGTGGTCAAGGCCTGGAGAACCAAAGAGAGGTCCCAAGGAGGAACCGCTTGTTTTACAGGGGGCCTGAGAAGAAAAGTACCTTTAAGGAAAATTTTACACAACTTGGCTGACATAAGAGGATTAGAGTCATGGCCAATGTGATAATGAGAAATTGCCGCCAGTTGTACTTTGACTGTGGAACTGCTGGCACCATCGTTAAAAAGAGTGGTTAGAAAGTCAAGCACTAAGGGGAGAGGAACTGTGAAGGGATTCAGGCCTTGCCGCTCCGCCCACAAAGAAAACCGTTTCCACTTGCTGTGGTAGACTTTCCTAGTGGACGGTTTATGAGCTGCCACCAGTATTGCCTTAACAGGTGACGAAATACCGGGAGTCCTGATCAAGAGTGGAACTGGAGCAGCCAAGCGGTCAGCTTCAGGTTGTCCAGGTTCGGAGGAGGTATGCAGGATGGATGGGATATCAGATCCGGAATGGGATCTAGAATCCAAGGAGGATTCACCGAGTGAGACCTTAGAAAGGGGAACCAGATCTGTCGAGGCCAAAACGGAGCAATGAGAATCATTCTGCAACCCACCTGAGAGGCTTTCTGAAGAACTTGGAGCATCAGAGGCAAGGGTGGATAAGCGTAAAGAAGACCGGGTGGCCAAGCATGCACCAGAGCGTCTCTTGGAGAACCTCCTGGAGGGGGTATCAGAGCAAAAAAACTGTCGCACTTGGTGTTTGAGGGGAGGCAAAAAGATCGCATGAAGGAGTTCCCCACCGTGTGAATATGCATTCCGCTACTTGAAAATTGAGAGACCACTCGTAAGGGGTCAGAATGGTGCGACTGAGCTTGTCCGCCAGGATGTTGGACCGACCCGGAATGTGCGTTGCTATTAGAAAGCGGTTGGTGGAGATTGCCCATTCCCAAACCCTCATGGCTTCTCGACAAAGGGGGTAAGACCTTGTTCCCCCTTGCTTGTTGATGTACCAGACCACAGACATGTTGTCCGATTGAATCGCAATTGTTCCCAAGGGAAGAAAGTCCTGAAGTGCTAGCAATGCTAAGAGCACTGCTCTCATCTCTAGAACGTTGATATGCAGTAAGGTCTCTGTATCGTTCCACGTGCCTTGGATGGTCCGGCCTGCAAAATGCCCCCACCCGAGGCGGGAGGCGTCCGTGGTCACCGTGGCGAGGGGGGGAGAAGCACAAAATGGGCGGCCTCCGTGGAGATCTGGAGAGTGAAGCCACCACAGGAGGGACCGCTTGCAAGCCTTGCTGATCGCAATGGGATGATGCACAGTGACAGCAAGGTATGACCCCTGCACTAAGAGAGACCACTGTACGATGGGCATATTGAGCCTGGCAAGAGGGAGAAGTGCTATAGCAGACGCCATGGACCCTAGAGCCCTCAGGACCAACTCCGCTGGAACAGAACTTGAGTGGAGAATGGCCCGCACCTGGAGCTGCAGATTTTGAACTCTGTCCGCAGTGAGGAAGGCTCGTAAACTCCTTGTGTCTAGCCTGGCCCCTATAAAATCTAAGAGCTGTGTGGGCGCCAGGTTGGATTTCTTTGTATTTATTGTAATGCCCAGAAAGGGAGCAAGATGGAGAAAGGAGTCTCGTGCCAATAATAGTAGATGCCTTGTTGGGGCGGTAAGAAGCCAGTCGTCCAGGTAGGGAAAGACCTGCACCCCCTGAAGCCTCAGGTGGGCCGCTACCACTGCTAATACTTTGGTGAACACCCTGGGGGCTGTGGTGAGACCAAAGGGAAGGACCCGGAACTGGTAGTGACTGGCTCCCAGCCGGAAGCGGAGGAACCTCCTGGAGCGCCTGTCCATCAGGATGTGGTAGTACGCATCTTTGAGGTCTATAGAGCACATCCAGTGATTTTCTCCCAGAAGGGGGAGAATAGATTGCAGAGTGACCATTTGGAATTTTTCCTTGGGGACTGCCAGATTCAAGAGAGAAAGGTCTAGAATTGGTCTTAGTTCCCCCGTCTTCTTTGGCACTAAAAGAACCTGGAGTAGAACCCTGATCCGATCTGGTCTGGGGGACGGGCTGGATGGCTCTTTTCTTTAGCAGATGGCCAATTTCTGCCAAAGCGGCCTCCCGTTGACCGGGTGGAACGTCTGGGAGGGACTTCAACTTTGGAAAGTGAAGAAAAGGGATGCGGTATCCTCTGGATATGATTTGGAGAACCCAGCGGTCTGATGTTATGGACTCCCATGCCACTAGGTGCCCCGAAAAACATCCCCCGACTGCCTCCAGAGTGGAGCAGCCAGGCAACCCCTCAGGGTTGCTGCGCGGGCCGTTCAGAGAAAGGTTCTCTGGACCCGAAGTTTCTGGGAGCCCCTCTGCCTCTAGGGCGGCGTCCTCCCTGTCCTCCTCTGCCACGGAAGGACTGGTTGTCCGGAGCAGGCTGGGACTGCTGCGACTTCTGGAACCACATCTTCTTCTGACCCTTTTGGTTCCTAGAGTAGGGCCTCTGGGGTGCAGAGAAGCGGATTCCGACGGCAGACAGCGTCTTCCCGTCCTTCTCGCTCTGGGTCAAGGTTTCGTGAACGGTTTTGCCAAAGAGGGCAGAACCATCAAAGGGGGCGTTCGCAAACGACGCTTTGAAGGGCTCAGAAAAATCGCAGTGACGGAGCCAGGCCTGACGTCTAGTGACTAGGCCTGTCCCTGCAGCTCTAGCGGCGCCTTCCGTAGCGTGGGAGAGTAGCCGCATAGAGGTATTAGTAACTGATCTAAGAGTGGCCATGCGGGTGGAGTGCAGCACCCTGTCCTCCTCCGACATGGACTCTGGGGGAGATGCAGCATATTCTTTAATGAGATCTCGCTGCATCCTAATGACGTGTGCCAGGTAGTTCAGCGCCCTTACCGAGAAGGTCACTGAACTAAACATCCGCTTCCCCAAGCGGTCCATCATCCGAGACTCCTTGCTCAGGGGATGGACTGAGGGACTCTCCTGAGCAAGTTCCCTCTTGGTGGCCGCCGCCGTCAACATGGCATCTACCGGAGGCCCCTTACTCCAATGGGCACGGTCGGACGGTGGGCTGAGGATCCTATTGGGCCTCTTAGGAATTGGCTCCACGGTGTCCGGTTCCTTCCACGCCCTGGTGGTAATGAGGTCCACCAGGGGGTTGGCAGGAGGGTACACCCAAGAGGTAGACGGGCCCGCTTCAAATGCCTCCAAGAACACGGACTCGTCCGAGGAAGACTTGGGGGCAGACCACCCCCCCCCTTATACGGAGCATTTCCATGATGTCCCCAAATGAGACATCCTCGGGGGGTGACCGTGGGGAGCCTTCCCCTTCCTCCAAGTCCGTGTCTTCCGTGAGAGACTCGGGGGAGTCAATGTGCCTCCTTTTGCACGTATGCTTGCGAGGAACATCCTCTGGGGGGCTGTCAGAGGACTCCTCGCAAGCAGCAACCTGTTCCATTGGAGCAGCTTGGGGCACAGAAGCGGGCTGTCCCAAGGGCCGGATGGTGGAAGCCTGGCCCAGTGCAGAGGGAGCGCGGGACGGAGCCGAAACAAGTGCCGGGGGTCCGGCGACCCTCAACAGGGCCCTCTCCTCTATATCAAACGCCAAAGGGGAGCCGACCTCGACCAAAGGATCCGACAATCGGCTCCCCCTCGGATCCGAAGAGTGGATCGGAGCCGGCGCCGAAGCGCTCGGATCCGAAGGGACAGTGCGCTCCGACACAGACGGCGCCGAAGGAGCACTAATCCCCATGGATCCGAGGCTCGGATCCAGGCTCCGAGAGGTCGGATCCGATGCACTAGAGGGCAGGGTCGGATCCGAAGTACAAAGTACTATCGGCGCCGACCCACCCCCGGCTCTGAAGCTGCTCGGCTCCAGCTGCTCCGAACCCGGATAGCGGGTCGGAGAAGGAGCAATCGGTTTGAAAAAGGGTGTTGAGCTCCCCCCCAGAGGGGGGGGGAGGCAAGAGCACTCCCATCTGCATCTGGGCCTGGATGAACCTTCTCATCATCCGGTCCAGATCAGCATCCGAAAGGCTATACGTGGATCTCGACGAGGCTACCGAGGTAGGCCTGGAGTGCCTCCTCGATAGCCTCGAAGGAGATCGGGTCTCCTCCTCCTCAGGTCCCGGTGAAAAACACACTGGAGACCGGAGCCGGAGCCGAGAAGGAGGAGACCGAGCCGACAATGGAGCCGACAACGGAGCCGGGGGAGAAGCCCGCTTGGCTGGCGGGGCCGAAACAGAGGTCTCGGCCCGCCGCTTATGGTGCTTCTCCCTCCGGTCCCTTTTCTTAGCATCCCTCTCCTCCGAACCAGAAACGGGAGGTTGAGTCCCAGGAGGAGGAGGGGGGGCCGCAGAAGGAATAACCGTAGGTACGGTTACTCCCGAAGGAGCGGAGGTCGGAGCCGATTCCGGCGGTAAAAGGCCCGCCAAAACAAGCTTGGACCTCCGCTCCTTCAATGCCCTGGGGTTGAACCCTGCACAAATGGAACATCCAGATGTGAGGTGTTCAACCCCCAGGCATCTAACACACCGAGTGTGGCCATCAGCTGGGGAAAGCTTATGGCCACACTCGGAGCACTTAGAAAAGATAGATTTGGGTTGCTCTGCCATCCCAATCTAACACAGTAGTTACTAAAACTAAAGTAACTAAACAACAAAAAATACACTCACAGGCCCAACACACACACACTACGCTAACAGCGAGGGGAGGGATATAACTTTTAGATTAACTCTAAAAAAGTAAATATATCAAAGGGGAAACCTACACTTTCACACAAAAAAATCAATAAAAACTTTTAAATTTTGAAATTTAACACTTAAAACTAGCACTTAGCTTGAGAAACAAATCCAGTCACCATGCGCGGCAAACGAGATCTGAGGTCATGAGGGTAGAGCAGGGCATTATGGGTGAGGGGAGGAGCTGAGAGCTTGGATCCATAGCTGGTAAACCATGCCGGTTCGGATCCGATATCGGATCCATAACCCACAGGTTGCAGACAAATGAATCTCCTACTTCAGATATATATATTATTACTCGAGTCAAAACATCAGTATACAAAAATACAAACCGGTTTCAGCTTCAAATTCACTAAGCCTTCATCAGTGTACTGGTACAATGGAAAAACACACATTTATATACTGTGTCACTAGACAATAAACCAGTTATAGGAGTTCATTTAGTCCTGGGCAAAAAGTCCTCCAAGTTTAATGATCCATTTTCTCTTTTTGGCATTCAACAACTCATTCCATCCAGATTTATTGTGTTTAATACCCAAAATTTTACTAATAATTATAAAGTGGAAAGAAGCTGCTTGATGAACTTCAGTGTGTTTATATAGAGCATTTGTATGTTTCTTATTTTTAATTTCACTGATGTGTTCAGAAATTCTATATTTAAGTGCTCTAGACATCTGGCCCACATAAAAAGCTGAGCATTGATAGGTAGCCAAATATATAACCCAGACAAAACTACAGTTCGCGAAGAAGAAAATGTCATATACTATACTTGTATTTTTGCTAGTGAAACTGTTGGTTTTTAATAATCTACTACAATGTGTACATCCTATAGCAATTTGTCCCTGGATGCTACTGTGCAGTTTCTCCTTAGATTGATATATTACTTGTTTACAATGATTAAAGAGGAACCCAACGTTTCTGCCATTCCTAAAGGAAAATAGACATTTAGCTCCCAATATTTCTGAGAGCCTATGATCTACCTTAAGGATGTTCCAATTGGATTGTACACTTTCAATAAGTGCCCCAAAATTTCTTCCATACGTAGTCACTAGCTTAGGATATCCAGTATGTCTACGTGATTTATCATGGGATTGTAAAAGTGCTGTCCTGTCCATACTGTTGACAGCATTCCTGGCTTGCATAATGTGTCCTGGTTTGTAGCCCCTCCCTCTGAATCTCTTAGTCAAGTCATCCCTATAGTGCATATCGGTATCGTCCTGTGAGCAAATTTGTTTCATCCTCATATATTGTGATTTAGGAATATTTCTACATATATGAGGGGGATGAAAGCTGGAGGCATGGAAAAGGGAGTTGTATTCAGGGAATTTATGGTAGACTTCCGTACTTAGAGTGTTATCTGTTGCCCTACTAACCACAACATCCAAAAAGGTAATATTATTTTTATGGTAGTTCACCATAAATTCAATTACTCATTTGTTTTCATTTAGGTATTCCACAAACTCCATCAGATGTTCCTCATCCGATCTCCATACCATCCAGCAGTCATCCAAATATCTTTTCCAAATATCTGTTTGATCAAGGTACAGATTATGGGAACAATCATATATGATCTGCTCTTCTATATAAGCCATAAATATATCTGCATATATAGGAGCAAATGTCACCCCCATTTGTTTGTACCCTTGATTTGTAGATAGCAAATGTGATAGAAAAAGACATTTTTTGTTAATACATGCTCAGTCAGGCCCAGAAGCAGTGTATTAAAACCAGGTGGATACAATTCTGACCTATATAGCCAATATTCCAATGCCTGGATGTCGGCCCAATGCTGAATATTAGTATATAGGGCCTTGACATCCAGGGTACAGAGTATCCATTCATCCTCTATTTGCATATCTGAGATGACCTGCAAGAATTCAGTTGTATCCTTCAGACGGGCTCTGACCCATTTTAATAAAGGTTTTAAATATTTGGTCAGATACTGAGAAAGGTGCTCGGTCATAGAACCTCTACCGGGCGCAGTAGGCCAGCCAGGAGGGTTATACAGATGTTTATGTATTTTAGGTAGAAAATACACGTATTGATTATTAGGATCAAGTATAGCAAGTTGTTTTTTTACATTATCTGTAATAATTCCTTCTTCAACAGCCAACGATAAAAAACATCTATTTGTTTTTGAAACTGTTTAGTAAGGTTATATGTCAGTTGCACATAATACCTATTTATCAGCAAGCTGATTTTTGGCCTCTGTGTCATACTGCTCCTAATTGTGAACCACTACAGTTCCACCTTTATCAGCTCTCAAAATCAGTATCACATGATTGTCAGCCAGCTTAGAAATACTATTAATCTCCTGTATACTTGCTTTAGTATAACTATTCCTGGAGTTGAAGTAGAGATCCCCAAGTGTAAAGTGTAAAAATGCTTGAACACTTGGGTGCATTGGAGGTGAAAATGTAGATTTGTTGTATCTAAACTGATCATGAGCATCGGTATGACCTTTATCATGAAAAAACAGTTTAAGATTAAGTATCCTACAAAACTCAACTATATCTCTGACAAAATAATCTTCAGAAAGAAATCCACCAGGTATATATGAAAGACCTTTATTCAATATACCTATTTCCAAGGAGGAGAGGGGGTATGATGAAATAGTTAATACATTTTCTACTGATGTTTCTGTACAAACTTCCGTAGTAGTCCCTCCATATTCACTACACTTTCTATGCTTTCTACCCCCTCCTCCATTTTGGTTTAAATCTTCCAAATTACTGGAATTCCTCCTGTTTTGTACTGGTAAGCCTGTGGATACCATAGTTTCAACCTCATACCCAGAAGAGGAATCATCCCATGATGTGTCAGATGCTTTAAGTATTGATCTAGTTCTTTTCCTTTTAACCGGATTCCTAAATGGTTGTGAAATCCTGACTTGCTTACTATTATCCCTAGAGAAAGGATCTCCTTATTCATAGTCTGTAACATCCCCAAGAATTTTTTTCTTTTTCCTTTCCTTTAGTTGTGTTTCCAAATTAGTCAATTCCGTACTAAGTTTCTTAAGGCATGACAAATAAGTGAGTTGCCCCTCAATTTCCTTAGCTTGTTCATTTAGTTTAGTAATCGCAACAATTTCTGAATCAATAGTTCTATCATGGAAACCCATCAAAATCTCAACAAATTGCATTGTAGTTTTGTGCTGTGCCTCCTTCCATTCCTGAAGTAAAGCTTGGTCAGGATTATTCACCATTGGTTGAGTTCTAACTCGTAAGCCTCTGGGTGTTACCCCTTTAACTGTATAGGCTTTGAACAGTTTGTAATGCCATCCATTATTCCTGAGGAAACGCATACGTTTAGTCAAAGAGACAAACACAACCTCACATGTATCACTCCTGTTGACCGGTGTGGCCCCATTATCTGAATTAGAGTCTATCCCTATGCCAAAAATTGCCAAGTACTCACAATCAGAGGATAGTCCCGTAATCAAATTTGAAATCTCCGTAGTGAATGTGCATCAAAAAATATTAAAATGTATGCCCAAAACTACCAAAAAGTGGACAATATCAACCTCTGGTAACTAACAAGGACAATATCAGCCTAGGTTTGCCACTTAGTTCCAATCCTATATTTTTTTTAACGATCATATAACATCCATACAGATAATATATAAACAGTTACTAAGTAGTTCCGCTGAGTCCTACTTCCTTTCTACCAGTGTTGAGTCCACTATTGATCAGATCCATAGGTAAAAGCATATAGTCATTGCTTATATAAATCCACCTTCCAAAAATGGACATCAGCCCCCAACATTCAATTACAATACTAAGAATAGTAATATTTTAATAACCTTGGCACTATTAGGCAAATGGGTAGCCCAAACCTGGAGCCAGACCGGTCAAGGGAATTAATCCCATATGAATAAGCTAGTGGCCAATAAACAAATCAACCATAATAACGACTAATTGTTCACTAGTAGTGGTAATAATGATAGTATACTCAAAAAGCTTTATATATGGATCCAGAGTGCACAAAGCTACAAAAATTGGAAATTAGTATTAACACTTGACTCATGTGGAGGCTGCCGACCAAAAGTGAGTTAGGTGCCTAGTCGTCTAACTGAATATCCATAGATGGTTAATTAACCCCTACAATATTACTATATGCAAATCATAATCCTGCCCAATAGTATATGTAAAAGGATATTACTAACTGTTATTTAAATCTACTAGAATACCTATTAGCAATGTACATATTACCTATCTAAAATGATAACCCATCAACATCTGGCCCCATTTTGCATTAAGTTCCAATCATTTGTATATACAAAATATTCCAAACTTTGTAATTATTTGTTGCCTTAGATCTTAACTGTCATTGTACTACATAACCACCACCACAAGTATGAATTAAATCCCAAATATTATTATTGATCACCATTACATTCCTATGTAAATAATACAGTTAGAATACTTGAGATAGGAATTCAAGTCTGAAACATCACCTCCTACTCTACCGGGCATATAAACTTGAATCATCTTGATCAAGTTTCGAAGTCCAGCTATAAAAAGCGGCACTTCTACAATAAACAGCTCATGGTTATAAATAACCAGGGCTGTTAATAAGATTCTATGATGGAAAAAAAAGAAGTTATGTCTTACCATAAAGTTCCATCTGTATTGTTGATCCTCGTTCAGTCATTACGTATGGGTATCAGTTCCGAGCTCGCATCAGCTTCAAACTTTTGAGCTAAACTCTTACCCACAATTCCCCTCTCCCTGTTACATCAGATTGAGTTTGCAAGTTAAAGAAGGTGGAGGCTACCTCTGGTCAAATAATCTAAGAGAACTGGATGGTGAGATCCACTAGAAACCACAGGAGGGGGAAGGAGGGAGGGTCGTGATGACTGAACGAGGATCAACAATACAGATGGAACATTATGGTAAGACATAACTTCTTTATCTGATATTGTTAATCCTCGTTTACGTATGGGACAGAGTCCCCAGCTACCTCTATTCCTGGGAGGCTCTCATGGAAGGACATTCCTGAGCACCATAGACCCGAAAGATGTTCTTCCCCTGAAGGCCAAATCCAATTTGTAATGATTGATGAAGGTATGAGGCGTAGCCCAAGCTGCAGCTGCACAGATGTCATGTAAAGAAGCTCTGGCATGGAAGGCAGCAGAAGTTGCCACCGACCTTGTTGAATGAGCTTTCATGGTAGAAGGTAATGAGATATTACATTGCGTGTAAATAAAGGTCACACAGTCCTTCAACCATCTAGCTAATGTGACCTTAGCAACAGCTGATCCTAATCTAGGTCCAGAAAAGGCCAAAAATAACTGGTCAGATTTACAAAAGGGTTTAGTCCTGTTCAGGTAAAAATGGATTTGCCTGTGTATAGCCAGGGTATGTAGGCAATACTCTCCTCTGTTTGAATGGTTGGGAAAGAAAACTGGCAATTCAATGGCTTGATTAATGGACATTTCAGAGATCACCTTAGGCAGAAATTACGGATATGTCTCAGAGACACTCTGTCTCTATGAAATATCAAGTATGGACTCATGATACATAAAGCTTGGAGTTCAGAAATACGTCTGGCAGAAGTAATAGTGACCAAAAAAAAGAAGTTATGTCCTTACCATAACATTCCATGTGAGTTGTTCATCTCGCCTTTTTGTTCTTACACGTGGGTTCGGATCCGATCCCTCAGCTCCGAGTCGGACGCTTTTCAAGCTCAGACTCTCAGAGAAGCTCAAGACCTAGTGTATATCCCATGATGCTCTACTGTATATCCCCAGATCTAGTATGCTGCAACCAAAGACAGCCTACAGGAAGAAAGAGAACTATAGTGTCTACCTATCTAGGTAGCTATAGGTTTGTAGAAGGAAGAAACAGTCTGTCCAAGAAGACAGGCTGACAAAACTCCACCAATCCACCAAGGCAACCATCTTTCTCAACAGGAGAGGGAAGGTGGGAGGGAATGTAAGAACAAAAAGGCGAGATGAACAACTCACATGGAACGTTATGGTAAGGACATAACTTCTTTATGTGAAGTTGTTCTATCTCACCGTTTTGTTCTTACACGTGGGTAGAGTCCCAAGCACCCTAATCCTGGGTGGCTCACGGGAGAACATTCCTGAGCACAGTGGAACCAAAGGAAGCCCTGTCCCTGGAGGTCCTGTCCACTTTGTAATGAGTGATAAACGTGTGAGGTTTTGACCACGTGGCAGCTGCACAGATGGTATCCAAGGGCAAATGAGCTGCATGAGCTAATGACGTAGAAACAGCCCTGGTAGAATGGGCTTTGACGTTATTCGGTAATGGCTGGTTAGTGGAGGAATAAATGAATTTAATGCAGTCGGAAAGCCACTTGGATAATGTGATTTTTGATACTGCAGAACCTTTCTTATTCTCTGCGTAAGAGACAAAGAGTTGATCCGATTGTCTGAAGTCTTTCGTTCTATCCAGGTAGGACTGATTTAAGTTAGTTTCAGAACAGACCTTGGGGAGAAAGGTAGGGTTTGTCCTGAGACACCCTATCAGGGTGAAAAATCAAATATGGGGGCTTGGAGGATAAGGCTTGAAGTTCGGAGACCCTACTTGCAGATGTAATGGCTACCAGAAATATAGTTTTCCAAGACAGAAACTTTAAGTGACAGGATGAGGCAGGTTCGAAGGGGGTGAGCATCAACTGGGATAAAACAAGATTCAAATTCCAGGGAGAGACAGGGTGTCTGATAGGTGGTCTGAGATGGTAGGTCCCTTTCAAAAAGGCCGTACATAGTCTATGGGACATGATGTTAGACCCATTAAACCCTACATGAAAATTGGAAATAGCAGCCAATTGAACTCTAATGGTGGCCGCAGCTGCACCATCATGGAACAAGGAAGACAAGAACTCTAAGATGGTATGAATAGGTGCCACATAACGGTCAATGTCATGATGAGAAGCCCAGTGAACAAATCGTTTCCATTTGCTATTATATAGCTTCCTGGTAGACAGTTTATGAGAGGAAACTATAATATGTTGGACCGCGGGAGACAAATCTTGAGACCTGGCTAATATGGGAATTGGAGCAGCCAAGCTGTCAGTTTTAGGGAGATGAGGGAGGGATGAAGAACTCCTGAAGAATGAGTCAGAAGATCTGGCACTGGGTTCAGGATCCATGGTTCTTCCATTCGATACTTCTGCAGGAAGGGGAACCAAATCTGATGAGGCCAAGACGGGGCTATCAAAATCACAGTCCTTCCCAAACCTTTGGCTTTCTGTATAAATTTGGGAATTAGGGGAATTGGCAGAAAAGTATATAGGAGGTCCGGGGGCCAATAGTGTACGAGCGCATCCCTCGGGTTGCTCCCCAGTGGGGGATAAAGGGCAAAGTTTCTGCTGCATTTGGCATTCATCAGAGATGCAAATAGACTGCAGCAAGGCTGGCCCCATCTGCGGAAAATCTTGTCTGCCACCTGTTGTTTGAGGGACCACTCGTGAGGCAACAGTATGGCCCTGCTCAGCTTGTCCGCTATCACGTTGGATGACCCCGGGATGTGCATTGCTATTAGAAAGAGTCCAGTGGATACAGCCCATTGCCAAATTCTTAGGGCCTCTCGGCATAAGGGATACGACCTGGTTCCCCCTTGCTTGTTGATGTACCAGACTACCGACATGTCTGTCTGAATAGCAATTGTCCCTGGAGGAAGACAGTCATGAAAGTGTTGCAATGCCAGGAACACCACTCTCAGCTCCAGGACATTTATATGCAAATGTGATTCCATGCTTGACCAAGTACCTTGGACAGTCTTTCCCTGAAATAGCCCCCCCACCCTATCAGGGAAGCATCCGTGGTCACTGTGGCTGTGGGTTGGGGAAGAACAAAGGGACGTCTGACTACTAATTGGTCGCTGTTCAGCCACCAATTGAGATCCTTCTTGCAAAGATTTGTTAACAGAATCTCATGTGATATGGGCAGTCATTGGTAAGACCACTGTGCGAAGAGTAGCCACTGGAGTATCTGCATGCACCCCTAACGGGACTGCAGGTTGTGTCCTACATGAACTCCAAGAGGAACTAATCCCTCAAATAAAACAGCTATACAATCTCAGCCTCACTACAGGATATGTGCCCACAGAATGGCGTACAGCAACAGTGGCCCCACTCCACAAAGGTGGAGCCTCTACGGACCCTGGAAACTATCGCCCCATAAACCTGACTAGCTTAGTCTGCAAGGCTATGGTGAGGATCATCATAGAGCTCATAAACAAAGACATTGGGGACCTACAGACACTAGATCCTACCCAGTTTGGCTTTGTCAAGGGCAGATCCTGCCTTTTGAACCTGGTTGACTTCTTCGAAACAGTCACCAAAGCCATCGATGAAGGGAAGGTAGTCCACACAGCCTATCTGGACCTTGCAAAGGCATTTGACACAATACCCCACTCAGGCATCATAGATAAGCTATCCAGTTTAAATATAAACCCCTATGTCACAAGATGGGTCGCAAACTGGCTCAAAGACAGAACCCACAGAGTGAGAGTTGCTGGAGCCATGTCCGACTCAAAACCTGTCACAAGTGGCATCCCACAGGGTTCTGTTCTGGGACTACTCTTGTTCGGTATATACTTTTCCGAGGTACAGGCAAATGTGGGAGGACTATGGCTCACCAAGTTCGCAGACGACTGCAAACTGGGCGCCATAATCAACTCGCCAGCTGACACAAACTTCCTTCAAAAAGGTCTCACAGAGACAGATAACTGGTGCCAGCGCCATGGTTTAAAGCTAAATGCCAAAAAATGTATAGTCATACCCTTTGGCAAAAACAATGTGCCCACAAATTACCATATAGGCGGAAACTCATTAAGTACAGAGAAAGTTATTAGGGACCTGGGGACCCAAGTTGATAGCAATCTCTCCTTTGAAAACCACATTGCCAAAGTGGTTAGAAAGACCTTCTACATAGCCCACCTCATCACGAAGAGTTTCACATCTAGATCAAGAGAGGTAATCGTGCCCCTTTATTCATCCCTCATCAGACCCATCATAGAATACAATGCCCCTTTTGGGATGTACCTTAACCGACACCTGCAGCAATTAGAAAGACCCCAAAAGTATCTCACCAAGAGGATCAAGGGTCTCAAACAGATGCCATATGCTGCTCGGTTAAAAAAACTCCAGCTCTACTCAGTTGCATACCGCTTACTTCGAGGCGATCTATGCCTGACATACAAAGCTATGTCAAATCCAGAATTAATGGACATGCTCCACCTCAGTAAATCCAAATCCCTTAGAGCCACACGCTCGAGGGACTTGAAACTCAGCACAGAAATAAATAGAACTTGCTGGAGGGACAGGTTCATAACCCAGAGACTCCCTTCGCTCTGGAATAGAATTCCAGTTCATGTGAGACAGAGCACCTCACTGAATCTCTTCAAGAAGAATCTCGATAGGTGGATGGGGGATCGTAGGTTTGTCCCAGGGATTACTCCCATGTCACTATTAGACAGAGGCACAGTAAACTAAACCTTAAAAAGGGCACAGTATACTCAAATCAAGGGGTGGTGTAAGCCATACAGAATCGGGCTGGGCTTATAATTGCCCCAGGGCAGATAGCCTAGTATGAACCTATGAACCTATGCTATCAGTGTGGCTGCCATTGTGCCCAACAGCTGCAATATCTGGGATGCAGGAGCTTTGTTCTGGGTCAACAGACTGGACAATTGACTTTTTAGAGATACGATTCTTGCTTGAGGCAACCTGATCCTTGAATTGACGATGTCTAGCTCTGCTCCTATAAAAATAATACACTGCGAGGGCGATAACGCAGATTTTTTGAAGTTTAAGGTTATGCCCAACTGGGAACAAAGGTTGATAGTGTAGTCTCTTGCTTGGATTAGTTGATGCCTGGAGGTGGCGGTGAGGAGCCAGTCGTCCAGATATGGAAACACCCAGAATCTTAAACGCCTCAGATGAGCCGTGACCACTGCATTTATTTGGTGAACACTCTGGGGGCTGTGGTGAGACCAAAGGGCAGGGCTCTGAATTGGTAATGACTGGCCCCCAGCCGGAAACGCAGGTGATCTCTGGATGATCTGTCCATTTTGATGTGGTAGTAAGCATCCTTGAGATCTATAGAGCACATCCAATCGCCCGTTTCTAAGAATGGAAGAATCGATTGCAGCGTGACCATCCGAAACTTTTCCTTCTTGATGAAGGTGTTGAGTTTGCTGAGGTCTAGTATGGGCCTCCAGTCCCCTGTTTTCTTTGGAACTAAAAAGAACCTTGAGTAAGTTCTGGATCCTATCTGGTCCACCGGGACTGGCTGGATGACTCTTTTGTCTAGCAGGTTTTGGATTTCTATGGCTGCTAGCTTTCTCAGACTGGGTGGAACGTCTGGAAGCATTGTACACATGGGGGGAAGTTTTGTAAAGGGAATGTAGTAACCTCTGGCAATGATGCTTTTTACCCAAGAATCCATTGTAATGTTTAGCCAGGCGTTTGGGTATAAAGCCAAGTGACCCCCCCCCCACTGCCTCCACAGAAGGACAGCTGGGCTTCCTTTCAGGAATGTTGATAGGGCTTACCAGAGAACTGCTCCCTGTCGCCCTGGTTTTGCGGACCGCCTCTGCCATTTGGACGGCGTCTTTCGTTTTTCCCCCTCCTCTGCCCCTAGAGGGGGTATCCGTAGGTGTGATTTGGAAAGCTCCTTGGGGTTTTCAGAACCACATTTTTCCACTTTGTTGCCCTTTGGGGTACGGTCTAGTTGGAGTGGAAAAATGGACTCCTACAGCAGACAGAGTCTTTCCTTCTTGTTCACACCTAGTAAATGTCTCCTTAACTTTAGGCCCAAACAAGGCGGAACCATTGACTGGGGTATTGACAAAGGAAGATTTGAAGGCTTCCACAAAGGAGCAAAGGCGCATCCAGGACAGTCTCCGAAGAGCAATCGCTGAGCCTACCGCCCTACTCGATCCATCGGCAGCATAAAAAATAAGTTGCATGGATGAGTTTACTATAGAATTGAGGGTGTTGAGTTGTGCAGTCACCTTCTCAGAAACTGCATCAGCTGTGTTACCCTGTAGAGTATCTCCCAGCTCTTTAAGGAGATCTCGTTGAAGGTGGGTAAAATGGGTCAGGTAGTTGAGCGATCTCATGGAAAATGCCGCAGAACTAAATATGCATTTCCCATACCTGTCCATCGTCCTAGAATCTCTATTAGGAGGATGGACAGAAGAAGAGGTTTCCGACATCTCTTTCTTTGTGGCTGCCGCCACCACCATGGCATCAACCGGGACTCCCTTGGTAAGAAAGGCCTTGTCAGTAGGGGAAGTAATAAACTTGTTGGGCCTCCGCGGGACCAGTTCCACTGAATCAGGGGACTCCCATGCCCTTCGAGCAACCAGATCCATCAGTTAATCAAAGGGCTGGGTAACCCAGGAGTGGATGGTTGAGACCCAAAGGCCTTCAGGAGTACCGACTAGTCCTCAGTAGGGGCAAGGGACTGCCAACCACCCCTCTGACTTAAGATCTCCAATATGTCTGCAAATGAGACATCCTCTGAGGGGGATCGTGGGGACCCTTCTGATTCCTCCAAGTCGTTATCCGATGTCAGGGATTCCTGTGGGGAATCCAAGTGCCACGTCTTGCATAGTCTCTTCCTAGGTAATTCATTGGTGGGAGCATCCGGTGAAATCCCTGTAGAGGAGGGGCCACCCAATGGGGATACCTGAGGCCCTGGGTCTCGACACATGGTAGGGACCTGTGGGGAAGAGAAGAACGAGGCCCTTTAGGGGGAGGGAAAGAAAGATCCGAGGAGGTAGTGGTCTTAGCAGACATGACCTTCCTCATGGCATCGAAGGCACCAGAATCCCGGTCCGAGAAGTCTGTCGGCTCTGAAGAGGCCGGCAGCTCTCCCTGAGCCGAGACCCCTTGCTCCAATCCAGAGGACGGTGCCGAAGCCACCTGCGCCAAAGCCCCAAGGGGAAGGGTCGGAACCGAAGTATCAGTCCAACTCTCCACCCCGGAGCCAACAAGGGACTGTCGGCCCAGAGACTTCCCGGTCGGAACCGAGCAGATCAAGGTCGATGGAGCCGAGGGAGGTGGATCAAACCTCGGCTCCGAGGGCTCTACCAACATCTGTTCTGTCCGCCCCGGCTCCGAGAGCTCGACTTGACTTTGGAGGAGGATGGGAAGAAATTATGGCTGGGGTTTCAGGCTTCGAAGCCAAGTGGCTCGAAGCGGACAGCATTTTGGCCAGGGCCAGGTTCTCTAAGAGCCTCTTAACCACTCGGTCCAGGTCCACATCAGAAAGCCTTGAAGAATGTGTCAAGGGATGGGTCGAAGGAGCCGAAGATGGTACCGACTGAAGAATTGGAGACTGAGGAGTCTCCAATATCGGATCCACAACTGGGCTCCGAGGTAAAGGATCGATACACGGCTCCAAGGGCTGTGTAGCCGATGCACGAACCATACCAGAGGAACTCAGAGCCAATGACTTGGGCTCTGAGGATCCCTTGGAAGACTTAGACCCCTTTGAAGCCTTGGAAGAGAGGTCAGCCTTGTCTAAAGTAGCCTGAAATGCAGGCTTCAGAAGTCCCCTATCTACCAGCTTCCTGCGCCTTTCCAAGAGACCCTGACACTAAAGGAGTGGCAGATAGAGCACACCTCTTGTAGGTGAACAGAACCCAAACAGTACATGCAGGTGGAGTGGTTGTCTGTAACAGACATTTTTTGACCACACACACACACCTTTTGAATCCTGACTTTTGTTTTTCTGACATGTTAACAATATAAATTCAGGTCCCTGAATTCTCAATATAATAGCAAAAACACAACAGTTATCTATCTAAATATTAACTACAATACTTATTTAACTAAGAACTAGGCTTTTTACAGGATATATGTCAGTATATATATATATATATATATATATATATATATATATATATATATAAATACCTAAGATTATATAATGAAGGAAGAAAAGAGAGCACACACACACACACACACAAGAGCTGACAGTGCCCTGTCACGCCCAAACAGATAAGAGAGGCCTAAAAAGACCTGAAGAGAAATACTTCAAAAAATTTAACTAGAGCTAAACAAACAGGCTATAGCCTAATACTGTAGAATATCACTTTTATTTTAACAATATAAGATACTATTACTCAGAAAATTCTTCTATAAATATAGAAAAAATAAGTCATTGGCCCGAGCTTCCTCAGACAAGCTGTAGATCCGTTTCAGCGGCAAACTAGATCTGGGGATATACAGTAGAGCATCATGGGATATACACTAGGTCTCGAGCTTCTCTGAGAGTCTGAGCCTGAAAAGCGGCTGACTCGGAGTCAAGGGATCGGCTCCGAACCCACATGTAAGAACAAAACGGCGAGATAGAACAACTTCACATCAAGGTTTTCCATGACAAATACTTGAGGTCGCAAGAAGAGGCTGGTTCAGAAGGTGCCATTGTCAGAGCTTGTAGAACTAATGATAAATCCCATGGTTGAATAGGTTCTCTAAAAGGTGGCTTCAGATGATTCACACCTTTTATGAAGGTCTTGTACAATTTATGGGACATAAGAGAGGAATCTTGGACACCCTCATGAAAACTACAAATTGCAGCCAAATGAACTCTAATGGTATAGGCCGATAGACCCGATTGAAACAGGTCGGCCAGACAGTCTAGTATTATCGACACTGGTGCTGAAAAGGGTTCTACTTGTTTATCTTTCAGCCAACAGGTAAATCTTTTCCACTTGCTCAGATAAGTAATTCTAGTGGAAGACTTATGAGAAGCAATGAGAATATCACGTACTGGTAAAGAAAGATCATTCTGCCTGGCAATCAAGGGAATTGGAGTAGCCAAGCCATCAGCTTCAGGCTGTTAAAGTTGGGATGAATCAGGTTCTGTGCATGTGAGATCAACTCTGGGATTGGATGGAGGATCCACGGTCGTTCTAGTAGGGGAAGCCAAAGGAATGGGAACCAAATCTGTCGTGGCCAGTATGGTGCTATGAGGATTACCTTGCTCTTCAACCGCTGGGCTTTCTTCAGAAACTGGGGAATAAGAGGAAAGGGTGGAAATGCGTACAGAAGACCCAAGGGCCAATCATGGACTAGAGCATCCCTGGGTGACTGTCCTGGAGGGGGAATCAAGATGAAGTAATTGCTGCATTTGTAGTTGGCCAGGGATGCAAAGAGGTCACAGCAAGAACGGCCCCAGCGGTGGAAGATCACCACCACTATCAAGGGATTCAGGGACCACTTGTGAGGTTGCAGAATGCACCTGCTGAGTCTGTCTGCTATCACGTTGGAACCTCCCGGGAATGTGCATTGCTAGAAGAAAATGGTTGGTAGCCATCGCCCACTGCCATATCCTCATGGCCTCTCGACAAAGGGGGTAAGATTTGGTTCCACCTTGCTTGCTGATGTACCAGACCACCGCCATGTTGTCTGATTGGATCGCAATTGTCCCAGGTGGCAGCAGGGGATGGAATGCTTGCAATGCCAGAAGCACCGCCCTCAGCTCTAGAACATTTATATGCAGATGGGCCTCGGGTTGGGACCAAGTGCCTTGGACTGTCTGTCCCCGACATAGCCCCCCCACCCCATCAGGGAGGCATCCATGGTCACTGTGGCCTTGGGTTGCTGGGGGGAAAAGGGGTGAGACCATTGAGAGAGACTGTGTGTCATCCACCAATTTAAATCCTGTTTGCACCTGTGGATTACTCAAATCATGGCTGAAAGAGGATGCTGAAGAGGATACGATTGGGTGAGCAGTAGCCATTGTAAAAGCCTCATGTGAAACCTGGCCAGGGGAACAATGGTGATGGAGGCTGCCATGGAACCCAACAGCTGTAGAACCGAGTGAGCAGTGGATTTTTTCTTTGAAAGGATTGGAATTAGTTGTTGCTTTATCCTTAAAATTCTGTGCTCTGGAATAGCAGCTCTGCAGTTTTTTGTGTCCAAGATAACCCCTATGAATTCTGTCGACTGAGATGGGGTGATATTGGATTTCTGCCAGTTTATGGTTATACCTAGCCTTTGAGCAGCGAGGAGAGAGTATGCCAGGGCTTTTTCCAGTAAATGTCTGGTGGAGGCAGAAATGAGCCAGTCTAGGTACGGAAACACCTGGAATCCTTTAAGTCGCATAGAGGAGTTAGATATAGACTCAATGGTGGCCAGCTGAGAGGCCACTTTGTCACGGACCTCATCAGACACTGCACCAGCCAAGGTTTCAGAGAGCTCAGAAACCAGATCCCTTTGAAGCCTGGTAAAATGTGCCATATAATTCAGGGACCGGATAGCAAAGGTCGCTGAAGCAAAGGTGCACTTCCCTATTCTGTCCAGGGCCTGGGACTCTCTGTTAGGTGGATGGACAGACTGGCTTTCTTCTTCTGCCAATCCTTTTTTGTTGCGGCTGCCACCACCAAAGCATCTACAGGAAGACCTTTGGACCAATGGGGATCTGAAGCAGGAGGGGAGAAGATCTTATCTGGCCTCCGGGGAATAGCTTCAGCAGTATCAGGGGCCTTCCAAACATGCTGCACGATGAACTTGACAAGTTCATCGGCAGGTGGAGTAACCCAGGAGATAGGAGGCCGGGTGCGAAAAGCCTGCAGGAACACAGATTCCTCTGGGGTCAGATTAGAGGGCTGCCAGTCACCTCTCTGTTTCAGGATTTCAAGGATATCGCCAAAGGATACCTCAGAGGGTGACCGAGGGGATCCTTCCTCCTCAACGAAATCTATGTCTTCGGTGAGAGACTCCTCTGTGGAGTCCATGTGCTTCCTCTTACACAAACTTTTCCAGTGGACCTCCTCAATGGGAGAAGTTGGGGAAGACAAGGGAAAAGGGGATTCCTGAGGGAATATGTCCTGAGGCCCCTGCACCTAGTGTCTGCTAGGTGCAACTTGTGAAACCAGTGTACCAGAAAAGGGCGGAGGTATAGACAGTTTGGTATCACCAGCAGCAGCGAAAGCCTTCTCCATCAGTTGGAAGGCTGGTTCACCTGGAGAGGAGTGTATGTCAAGGACAGGGGGGCACTCCTCCCCTAAGTGGCTCAGCCTGCCATCTCGGAGTCCCTGGACGGCTGTGGAGCAGCAAGCTATGCGCATCACAGCTGACATCCTGGGTTGTAGCAAAACTTTCCTGCCATGAAGGCAACTGCGGTTCATTAGTGAGATCCATAAAAGGAACTGCAAAAGGGGAAGACTGTACTATATCCATGGACTTCAAAGGCAATGAAGGAGGAGAATAAGAAGGTGTTTTTGGAGATGGGTGATCACCTCCCAAGGAAGGATAGTTCTTGGGGGGTGGAATACCTCTGGCCAAGAATGCCTGGTCCACAAGATGCAACACATCATGTTCAGAAAGACTTCTAGTGGACCTCACAGAGACTGAGGGAGAAACAGGCCTGTCCACAAAAGAGGCAGACTCGGTGCCCATCTCATCTGATTGCACAGAGGACAACGGTGCCAAGAAAGACTGAACTACTGTAGTCTGCACCGAAGAAGTCATCGGTGCTGATGTCATTGTCTGCACCGACGCAGGGATCGGTGCCGAAACTGGAACCAACAAACCTGGAGTCAGTAATAAAGGCCTCGGTTCCAAGGAAGATCTTGGAGCCGACACGGTCAAGGTCTGCGCTGACTGAACGGTCATCGGTGCCGATACAGTGGTAAAGGTCTGAACCGAGGAGCCCCTCGGTGCTGATATGTAGAAGGCTGCAGGAGAGGACGAAGCTGAAATCACTAATGGAGCCGAAGGCCTCGGTGCCGAAGGTCTGGGCACTAAAAGCACTGGGGCTGACAGAGAGCTCTGGAGCCAAAATGTTAGCCTTTTTAGGTTTTGGTTGATGAGAGTCCCCAGCCGGGGATGAAGGCAAGGATTTAGCCTTAGTAGAAACATCCATTTTCTTATGGAATTTAGGAGGGGTTACGACCTCTGACCCAGAAACAGCCTCTGAAAAGGGAGATTTTAGAAGTCCCTTCAATATCAGCTTGTTTTTCCTTTCTAACAAAGTTCTATTAGAAATGTTCTCACAAATAGTGGGTGGTTCAACAGATAAATGGGAAGCTCCCAAACAATAAACACAAAGAGTGTGCATCAGAAGTAGGCAGTTTGTGTCCACAATCAGAACACTGCTTAAACCTCGGACTACCCTTTTTATCTGGCATATTAACAAATAGAAAAGTACTAACAATGGTACAAGAGAGTATGAAAGAGAAAAGGAAAGGGATTACCAACGATGGTAAAAAGAAATTACCTCGTGGTAAAAAGGGTAAGTAAAGGACAGAAAAAAAACTGAGGAAATTATGAATGCTAGAAGCGATAGGGCAAGAGACAATAAAATATCAACTTTTCTGACAGAAAAGTAATTTGTAAAACAATTAAACTGACTGTACTTAGCTCAAGAGAAGTAGCTTGACACGACCGGATGGCAATGCGGCAAATGAAATCTGAGGTAACAGGGAGAGGGAAATTGTGAGTAAGAGTTTAGCTCGAGAGTTTGAAGCTGACGTGAGCTTGGAAAATGGCCAGCTCGGAACTGATACCCATACGTAAAGGAGTGAACGAGGATTAACAATATCAGATTGCCCTGTCTAAGTCAGAAGTATATAACGCCATAATCTCAAAAAATCTGATGAAAAAATAGCCCCTTATATTCAGATATACAAAATAAATCCCCTAGTTCAAAATATATAAGCCCTAACCTGTTGAAGTTAGCATATCATCACTGACATTTAGTAAACAGTACATCACATTATAACAGTGATAATATTCACTTAGGCCATGGTTTAGGATATAGTGCATACACTAGACCAAAACAATTTGCTTTAGGGCAAAACAGAAGCGCTTCATTGCAAAAAGACCATAACTTTATCATTTGACATTATCGTTTACAAGCCAATAGTCACCATATATCAAGAGGATAATCTATATGCGAACAGATATCCAATGCAACAGGTCCATCACAAAACCCATAACATAACTATTTCAGTTTATAAAAGCCTATATATATGGGACTTCATTGTGCTAAAAAATAGCAAATGGTTTAGCTTTTAGATACAATTAGTGTGGTGCATAAAATACCCCACTATAGAATATCAAACCAATAGTAACAACTATTTGAGAACTCAGCACAGCTCCTCGTGGTGGCCAGCAGTGTTCCTCTAGCAGCAGAGACCAGAAAAGACTACCTTTCCAGATTTTAAGTATCTTTCTTGGCTTTTTTCGACTTTTTGTGCCTTTCGACTACTGTTTCTGCTTGTTTTATCAAAGTTTGCACTGTTTTTACTGTGTTTATAAGCTAAAACTGTTTACTGCACTTGCTAGTTTAAGTTTTGCCTAAAAGTTAAACTACAGGCTAATACACTCAAGTGCACTAGCTTTTGATAGCATTTAGTCGAAAATCATAGCATTTATTGTGTTTTCTGCTTTGCTGTAAAAAAACTTGAAAAAAAAAAAAAATATCCTTGTTTTCCATACTTTCCTAACTAGTGTTCCAGAGACCAGATTTTGCTGATCCCTGGGCTTTGTCTTGGTTCCTGTGTTTCTCCATTTTCCTTGTTTGGTCAGGGGGAAGTTTCCTTACTCACCAGTGAGAGTGGGGAGTACTGAGCTGCCTGTTTGTCCTTAGAGGAGTGGTTTAAGGCAGTAACTTGTAGTCTATTGGCCATTTTGGGTCATTTCCTGTCTTTTCCAGCCCCCTGCTATAAAGCGCGTTTTAGTGCGATTTAGCGCGGAGTTGCCACTGTTGCATACTAGGGCAGCGCCGGTTAAGCAGGTTTAAACTATTCGGGCTACCTAAAGTCCACTCTTCAAATTTTCCCTTAAAACTACCTTCCTTGAACTATACTACTGTTCTAATCAGCGTATCCTATAACTCAAAAGATCATTTCTACTTGACTCCAAGTAGACTATTCTCTATCTGTTAAACCTAGCACTTGCTCCTACAGTACTTATTACCTTGATACAAGCACTCTTGTCATAGATAGTACCCCAAAAAGGCAAACCCCCATTTCTCAGTCACCCACATCCCCCGGAATCTCTTTTAAAGTTTTTTTTGTTTATTCCTTCTAGCATGTCGAGGGATCAGTTGCTAGTGTCCTCTCCTGCTCAGCTGGTGAACCTGGGAATATTGAGGCAATGTTACAATTGCCTCATGTACACAGACAACCCTCTCCTCCTCCCACAAAACACAAATACATGCGAGAGATGTAACTATACGGCCAAACTGGAGGCTGAGCTCTCTCAACATAGGACTGGCAAGACCTGTCAGGAGGAGAAGGTTACCACACACACTATAGACCCAGTCTCACATAGTACCATCACAACCTCAAATCATACACATAAACACACAAAGACATACTCGGAGGCTCTGATCAAAAATCTACCAAAACAGCAGAGGCCACCAAAGCAGACACCCAAACAACCACCACCTCAGAACACAACACCTGCAACACATAGACCTCACAGTCAGAGTGTCAAACAGTCACAGCCCTTAAGGCCAAACACAATGCCAGACACACTAGTCATTGGTGACTCCATAGTCAGACACACTGACGTCCCGCTCACCAGACTGAGTAAGGAGAGAGTTACAGTAAGCTGCCTGTCGGGCTAGAATCCGCCACATAACGCAAGCACTCAGGTCTCTCAACAGCAGGTACAAATACAACTCAGTCATTGTCCACGCTGGTGTAAACGACCTGAGACGTACCTCCTTGGACTACATGAAAAGAGACATTGAGGAGCTCTCTGATTATGTAGCCCAGGCAGGTATGACCCTGACCTTGAGCAGTATCCTATCTTCACCAAGAATGATGCCACAATACAGAGATAAGATGATCAGCTTTAACAATTGGCTTAAACTCTGGTGTCATTCAAAGGGGATCCAATATCTGTCTGCCTGGGATGACATGCTGGACAAGCCACGCTGCTTCGCAAGGGACGGCTTGCACCTGTCACCCCTGGGATTCCGGATATTGGCAAAGGCTCTGCCACCCCATAGTGCCTTTTTAGGCAAGGCTCAAATTCTAAACCTACCACCCTAGAACACAAAAAGGAAAAAACTAAGGGTAATGCTGCTCAATGCCAGAAGTCTAAATCTCAAAATGCACGCACTCGAGGCCCTTCTCAGTATGGAGAACATCGATGTCTGTGCTGTGACAGAAACCTGGTTCAAGGCTCCTGAGAGCACCCCAGCACTATCAGGTTTTACCTCATATCATGAGTTCCGGCCCCAAAATCCGGACAATACCAAGAAAGGAGGGGGGGTATCCATATTCATCAAGGACACCCACACCTCAAGACTGGTAGCAACGCACAATGCATCAGAGACCATCCAGGTGCAATTAACCATAGGCAAGACTGCTCTACAAATTGTAGCATGTTACAGGCCACCCTCACAAACTCAGGAACCACACATGACCTTCCTGAAAACACTGGAGGGGATAAATGTATCACCAAACACCATCATACTAGGTGACTTCAATTACCCTAATATAGACTGGGAACACTACTCAAGCCCAAACACCCTAGCCCAAAAGTTCCTGGAATTCATAAACTCAAATGCCATGAAACAACTAGTCACCATCCCCACAAGAGGAGAAAACATACTTGATCTCATCATCACGAACATGGGAGCACAATGTTCAACACCGGAAGTATACCCCTCACTGGTGAGATCAGATCACAAACTAATCTCGCTAGAGGTCCTCATCCCACCCCACCTGAAATAAAAAGACCACAGTAAAGAACTTCTCAAAGCCGACTTCACACTTCTAAAGACTAGTGTGGTCTCCTTTAAGGCCCCGAGCGGGAAAACAGTACTCAAGCCGCTGAATCACTTACAAATGCCTTCTACCAGCACCTGCAGGACTGCATGGATAAGGCAATCCCAAGCAAAACAAAGACTCTTTGTACCAAAGGCAAGCGTCCAGTCTGGTGGACCCCAGCCATAAACAAACTCTACAACAAAAGGAGGAAGCTACTACAAGATAGAGCAAAATCCTTAAAAGGTAAGACACCTTTGATCACTATAAGTAAAAAACTAAGAGCTCTCATAAAATCTTCCAAAGCTAATTTTGAGAGAAAAATAGCTAAAGACTCAAAAGACAATCATAAGGCCTTCTTTAGCTATGTTAGAAACCTGGGAGGAAACTCCCAGATATGCTCAGAACTAGTTCAAAATGATGTGAAGATTACTGATCCTACAGACATTGCCAACATACTGGCTGACAGGTTCAGTGCAAATTTCTCCCCTCCCCAAAAGGAGAGATATCTATACCAAACGATTGCAGCCCCCCAAACATCTCTAACGCCCAAGTGAGAACTGCTCTCTCCAAGGCAAAAAACACAGCATCCATGGGACCTGATGGTGTCCCCGGCTGTGTGCTCCACGAACTCAACGAGGAATTAAATCCACAGCTAGGACAGCTGTTTAATCATAGTCTCACCACTGGATACGTACCCAGGGAGTGGTGCACTGCAACTGTGGTCCCACTTCACAAAGGCGGTGCCTCCACCGACCCTGGAAATTACCGGCCCATTAGCTTGACAAGTCTTATCTGCAAAGCCATGGAGAGGATCATAATGGACCTCATAAATAAAGACATAGGGAATTTGCAGACTTTGGATCCAACCCAGTTTGGCTTTGTCAAAGGCAGATCGTGCCTTTTAAACTTGGTTGACTTTTTCGAAACAGTCACCAAAGCCATTGATGAGGGAAAGGCAGTCCATACAGCCTACCTCGATCTGGCGAAGGCCTTCGATACAATACCCCACTCGGGTATCATTGAAAACTCATCAGCTTAAATGTTAACCCATACATCACAAGATGGGTTGCAAACTGGCTGAGTGACAGAACCCACAGGGTCAGAGTTGCTGGCGCCATGTCAGACTCAAAGCCGGTCACAAGTGGTGTCCCACAGGGCTCAGTCCTGGGCCCACTCTTGTTTGGCATCTACTTTTCCGAAGTACAAGCAAACACAGGAGGGTTATGGCTGACAAAGTTTGCAGATGACTGCAAACTGGGCGCCATAGTCGAAAACACATCTGACACAGATATCCTTCAGAAGGGTCTCACAGAAACGGATAACTGGTGCCAGAGCCATGGCCTAAAGTTAAATGCCAAAAAATGCATAGTCATACCCTTCGGGAAAAACAAGGTTACCCCTAGCTACCATATAGGTAGCAATCCACTGAGCACAGAAGAAGTTAACAGGGACCTGGGGACCCAGGTTGACAGTAGCCTGTCATTCGACACCCATGTAGCTAAAGTAGTTAGGAAGACCTTCTACATTGCCCACCTTATCATGAAGGGATTCACATCTAGATCAAGGGAGGTCATAGTCTCCCTATATTCATCACTCATCAGACCAATGATTGAGTACAATGCCCCATTCGGAATGTATCTGACCCGACACTTGCAGCAGCTGGAGAGGCCACAAAAGTTCCTCACCAAAAGGATAAAGGGTCTCAAAATCTGTCCTATGCTGCCCGACTGAAAGAACTCCAGCTCTATTCAGTCGCCACGCTTGCTCAGAGGTGACCTTTGCCTGACATACAAGGCCATGTCAAACCCAGATTTGATGAATATGCTTCACCTCAAAAAATCTAGATCCGTCAGAGCCACAAGGGCGGGAGACTTAAACCTAGACACGGCTATTAATAGGACGTGCTGGAGGGATAGATTCATCACCCAAAGACTCCCTATGCTGTGGAACAAAATCCCGGTATATGTGAGGCAGAGCACCTCGCTGGCCTTGTTCAAGAGAAATCTTGACCAATGGATGGGAGATCGCAGATATACCCCAGGGATTACCTCAGTGTCACTGCTCGACAGAGGCACAGCAAAATAATGGGTATAGTTCCCCATACTAAAGGGGTGGCGTAAGCCACAAAACTATGGGCTAGGCTTGTAAATGCCCTCGGGCAGATAGCCTAGTATGAACCTATGAACCTATTCCAACACAAAAAATATGAACCCTGAATAATATACCCATATGCAGGCGTCTATTATAATCCGCCCTTAATATTCAATGGGCTAGAATAAAAAATGCGTCATATGAGAAAGCCAAGTCCTATGACAGAATTTCGAACAGTATGTATACACCAAACTATAGCTAAACATCTATAAGTTACATATACCCTATATCCCCTTATTGTTAGCGGACTCCATGCTTGTATATAGGTAATATATAAATTCACCAATGTACTTCTGTTAAGATAAAAAATGTAATCAAAAATTGTCCAATATATAAAGTCCAATTAGTTGCCCTAAAACACAAAAACTGTAATAATGACAATTCTTGATGCATATACAAATAATCCCAATAATAAGGTTACATCAGTAGTAGACAAAATAATGTGCTATTCTTCATAGTAAGAGTTCATAGGCGATAGAGGATTCACAACTTGAAAAAGGAGAGCAGCAATATGGCCGACGTATGCACCCAATTCCTCGGGCTCTCCCAACTAAGAATATACTGTTGTGAAACAGAATTAAAGTTCATAAAGTCACTTGTAGGCTTTCAAAATTATGTTGCATAGTTAGCAGGCTCAGTTATTTGTAGGCAACAATGCCGATGTTATAATACACACCCTAAACCCTCAAACAGCCACCGGTAATTACAATAAGTTTCCCAATTACTGTTCCATGGTTTGCAGGCTCAATTATTGACGAACAGCCTTGCTGAAACATCAAACATATGCTGTTATTATACAAAATAGAGGTTTTGGAATCACTTCTTGACCTTTCCAACTGATATTATTTGGTTAGTTGGCTCGATTGTTTAGAGGCAACAATGCTAGTGTTAAAAAATACTCCCTAAAACCTCCAACAACCTCCAACACAACCCACGCCAACCAAAATAAGAATACCAGTCCAGCCAACATTTACATTTGGTTTCCCAAACACTTAAAACTCAAAGAAAAACTGTTAATTGACAAGTGTCACCCTGTATTATTCAGAATGCTGTTCCGTAATCGGCAAGCTCCACAGTCTCAAAACACCATTGCTGTTGCTGTGATGTAGTTCATAAATATAGTCATTAAGTTAATCCACAATAAACAGTCATCAATACTCCACTTCAAAAAAGTTATAGATTTTAAAGAGCAACAGACACAAAGAAAACGTTACCCTTTGGCTGGTTCACTTACATGGCACTGTGATGAATTGCATTACACCCAAGCATGGAGCAAATGGCAGCGTCTTATAGCTGTATGTTTTACCATACTGAAAAAATCACCAGATAAAGAATCCAGATGAGAGAAAATAAATCAGATGAAATTCTGAATCCTTCTTCCTTCCAGGATGGTATCTGGCTAGTATACAATATTAGACTGCTATAAAAGGTAGGGAAAACCCTACAGCTCCACTGGCCCACAGCAGAAAAGAGGAGATAGCCAGTCAGCTTATTCATATGGGATTAATTCCCTTGACCAGTCTGACTCCAGGTTTGGGCTACCCGTTTGCCTAATAGTGCCAAGGTTACTAAAATATTACTATTCTTGGTATTGTAATTGAATGTTGGGGGTTGATGTCCATTTTTGGAAGGTGGATTTATATAAGCAATGACTATATGTTTTTACCTATGGATGTGAGGTATAGTGGACTCAACACTGGTAGAAAGGAAGTAGGACTCGGACTACTTAGTAACTGTTATATATATATATATATATGGATGTTATATGATCGTTAAAAATATATAGGATTGGAATTAAGTGGTAAACCTAGGCTGATATTGTCCTGGTTAGTTACCAGGAGTTGATATTGTCCACTTTTTGGTCAGTTTTAGGCATACATTTTAATATTTTTTGATGCACATTCACTATGGAGATTTCAAATTTGATTAAGGGGCTATCCTCTGATCAAGAGGACTTGGTAATTTTTGGCATAGGCATGGACTCTAATTTAGATAATGGGGCCACACCGGTCAACAGGAGTGATACATGTGAGGTTGTGTTTGTCTCTGACTAAACATAGGCGTTTCCTCAGGAATAATGGATGGCATTACAAACTGTTCAAAGCCTATACAGTTAAAGGGGTAACACCCAGAGGCTTACGAGTCAGAACTCAACCAATGGTGAGTAATCCTGACCAAGCTTTACTTCAGGAATGGAAGGAGGCACAACACAAAACTACAATGCAATTTGTTGAGGTTTTGATGGGTTTCCATGATAGAACTATTGATTCAGAAATTGTTGCTATTACTAAACTAAATGAACAAGCTAAGGAAATTGAGGGGCAACCCACTTATTTGTCATGCCTTAAGAAACTTAGTACGGAATTGACTAATTTGGAAACACAACTAAAAGGAAAGGAAAAAGAAAAAAAATATTGGGGATGTTACAGACTATGAATAAGGAGATCCTTTCTCTAGGGATAGTAGTAAGCAAGTCAGGATTTCACAACCATTTAGGAATCCGGTTAAAAGGAAAAGAACTAGATCAATACTTAAAGCATCTGACACATCAGGGGATGATTCCTCTTCTGGGTATGAGGTTGAAACTATGGTATCCACAGGCTTACCAGTACAAAAGAGGAGGAATTCAAGTAATTTGGAAGATTTAAACCAAAAAGGAGGAGGGGGTAGAAAGCATAGAAAGTGTAGTGAATGTGGAGGGACTACTACGGAAGTTTGTACAGAAACATCAGTAGAAAATGTATTAAATATTTCATCATACCCCCTCTCCTCCTTGGAAATAAGTATATTGAGTAAAGGGCTTTCATATATATACCTGGTGGATTTGTTTCTGAAGATTATTTTGTCAGAGATGTAGTTGAGTTTTGTAGGATACTTAATCTTAAACAGTTTTTTCATGATAAAGGTCATACCGATTCTCATGATCAGTTTCGATATCACAAATCTACATTTTTCACCTCCAATGCACCCAAGTGTTCAAGCATTTTTACACTCTACACTTAGGGATCTCCCCTTCAACTCCAGGAATAGTTATACTAAAGCAAGTAATGTAACTATACAGGAGATGAAAAGTATTTCTAAGCTGGTTGACAGTCATGTGATAGTGATTTTGAGAGCTGATAAAGGTGGAGCTATGGTGGTTCAAAATTGGGAACAGTATGATACAGAGGCCAAAAATCAGCTTGCTGATAATAGGTATTATGTGCAACTGACATATAATCCTACTAAACAGTTTCAAAAACAAATAGATTTTTTTTATCATTGGCTGTTGAAGGAATTATTACAGATAATGTCAAAAAACAACTTACTATACTTGATCCTAATAATCAATACGTGCATTTTTTACCTAAAATACATAAGAATCTGTATAACCCTCCTGGCCGGCCTATTGTGTCTTGTAGAGGTTCTATGAGGTTCTCTCAGTATCTGACCAAATATTTAAAACCTTTATTAAAATGGGTCAGAGCCTGTCTGAATGATACAACTGAATACTTGCAGGTCATCTCAGAGATGCAAATAGAGGATGAATGGATACTCTGTACCCTGGATGTCAAGGCCCTATATACTAATATTCCACATTGGGTCAGCATCCAGGAGTTGGAATATTGGCTGTATAGGTCAGAATTGTAGCCACCTGGTTTTAATACACTGCTTTTGGGCCTGATTGAGCATGTATTAACAAAAAATGTCCTTTTCTATCATAACATTTGCTATCTACAAATCAAGGGTACAGCTATGTCATTTGCTCCTATATATGCAGATATATTTATGGCATATATAGAAGAGCAGATCATATATGATTGTTCCCATAATCTGTACCTTGATCAAATAGATATTTGGAAAATATATTTGGATGACTGCTGGATGGTATGGGGATCGGATGAGGAACATCGTGGAATACCTAAATGAGAACAAATGGGGAACTGAATTTACGGTGAACTACCATAAAAATAATATTACCTTTTTGGATGTTATGGTTAGTAGGGCTCCAGATAACACTCTAAGTATGGAAGTCTACCATAAATTCCCTGAATACAACTCCCTTCTCCATGTCTCCAGCTTTCATCCCCCTCATATATATAGAAACATTCCTAAATCACAATATATGAGGATGAAACAAATTTGCTCACAGGACGATACCTATATGCACTATAGGGGTGACTTGACTAAGATTCAGAGAGAGGCTACAAACTAGGACACATTATGCAGGCCAGGAATGCTGTCAACAGTATAGACAGGATAGCACTTTTACAATACCATGATAAATCAGGTAGAAATACTGGATATCCTAGGCTAGTGACTACTTATGGAAGAAACGTTGGGGCATTTATCGAAAGTGTACAGTCCAATTGGAGCATCCTTAAGGCAGATCATAGGCTCTCGGAAATATTGGGAGGTAAATGTCTATTTTCCTTTAGGAATGGCAGAAACCTTGGATCCCTCTTTAATCATTATAAACAAGGAAGATATCAACCTAAGGAGAAACTGCACAGTACCATCCAGGGACCAATTGCTATAGGATGCACACATTGTAGTAGATTATTAAAAACCAACAGTTTCACTAGCAAAAATACTAGTATAGTATATGACATTTCTTTCTTCACGAACTGTAGTTCTGACTGGGTTATATATTTGGCTACCTGTAAATGCTCAGCTTTTTATGTTGGCCAGATGTCTAGAGCACTTAAATATAGAATTTCTGAACACATCAGTGAAATTAAAAATAAGAAACATACAAATGCTCTATACAAACACACTGAAGTTCATCAAACAGCTTATTTCCACTTTATAATTATGGATACATTTTTGGGTATTAAACACAATAAACCTGGATGGCATGAATTGTTGAATGCCAAATTGAGAAAATGGATCATTAAACTGGGAGGGCTTTTTGCCCCAGGACTAAATGAACATCCATAACTGGTTTATTGGCTAGTGACACAATCTATAAATGTGTGTTTTTCCATTGTACCAGTACACTGAAGAAGACTTAGTGAATTTGAAGCAGAAACCGGTTTGTATTTTTGTATACTGATGTTATGACTCAAGAGTAGTAATATATATTTTTTATGGCATCCACTAACTGCTGGTCATTTTTTGGTTTGACATGGTAAGGAAACAATGCTATCCTATAGAAAAAAATAAGGAAGAAAATAACAGTGATGTTATGTTAAGGAATACCACTGGTAAAAAGGGAAGGCCTGTCAAAAACAGGAGAGACAGACAGTAACAAAAAGGGTAAAAAATTAAATTACCAAGGAAAAGGGTAGGAAATAGGCCCAGGTTATAGCCGACGGTGAGAAAAGGCTAACTTGACTAAAAATTTAGTAATTTAGAAGAAAAACTGTCATAAAAACAATTTACTACTTAGCTTTGAGAGAGATGGCTAACACGTCCGACTAGGAATGCAGCAAATGATATCTGGAGTATCTAGGAGAGGGGCATTGTGGGTAGGTTCTTAGCTGAGAGTTTTTGGCTTGCATGAGCTGGGAAATGGCTGTATCGGTTCAGAGGATGGAAACGAGGTCCTATCTGTAATGAATGAACAAAGATTTGCAACATCAGATTTGCTAATATTCATTCTCTGGCCAGTCTGCATACAAAGTTCACATTTACTCCTAACAGAAAGCACCAGCAAGCTAAAAAGCTTTGTGTGCTAGTTCGCTCTAGGCGAAGAGTATTTTGGCATATCTGAAATAACATAACCGCCATTATTCATTCTCTAGCCAATCAACATGTCAACTCTCAATTTATGGCCAATGAAACTCTTCCATATGCTAAGGAGCTTGATATACCATTTCATTTTAAAAATACTCCACCGGCAGATGGAAATGACTTATGCACAGCTCTTATAGTTTAAGAATGGATTTTCAAACAGAGCCTATTCATAAAAAATGGCCTAGTTGCTATTTTGCATTCTCTGGCCAGTCAACATGTCAAATCCACATTTGCACCCAATTCCATGGTGGTGCAGCAGTAGCATTGTCGCCTCACAGCAAGAGGTTCTCCCGTTTGATTCTCAGCTGGAGCGCCTTCTGTGTGGAGTCTGCATGTCCTCCCTGCGGTCGAGTGGTGTTCAAAAGACATGCGTGAATGGGCATGCCTTCGTTGAAAGTTGGGCTTCTAGCTGGCACCTCGGCACCATAAAAATCGACTGCCAGTCATTAGTGGACCGGAGTTCTGCTGTGGCAAGCCCTAACCAGGAAAAGCCAAAAGAATAGGGCATCAAGAAACTAAGGGGCTTTATATGGTCCTTCGTTTTATGCAGAGCAATTCTTCGGCAAATCAGATTGAAACTGCCTTCCATATAGTTATACCTCTTGAATGAATTTATGTTTAATTATATACAAGAGAATATTCCTAAACAGGCTCTAGCATTTCAAAACAGAATTCTACGATGCATTTGACTCTCTTTATTTTGTGAACTAGCGTAGCTGATGGTATTGATCTTCAGCAATCAGGTTATCAGAATAACATCAGGTAAAAAAACGTCCAAGACTCGGTTCTGTCAATTTATGATTAAACTTTAAAAAACAGCTTGATTCATTTTGTAGCATAGAGACTAGCTGACTGTTATTGTTAATCTTTAGCCAATCAGCTTGTCTAATTCACATTTCTGTCCAATAGAAACCATCCACAAGACAGGGAACTTTATGTACTACCTGTCTTACTGTAAGCATTTATCCATCATGACAAAATGCAAGTAGATAGTGCCTTCCGCAGGATTGTATTTCCCTCATCAGAATCTATACTTTATTCCGTCCTGAGAGATACACTTAGAAAGGTCTGGTTATTCTTTTTTTTTGCTATACTTTGATGGATTTATATTTGATTAGATACAGAAAATTGCTCCTAACCAAGCTCTAGTATTTCATGAATAGATTCTGCAAGGCATATGACTCATTTTATATTGTGAACTAGCACAATTGATATTATTTCACTTTCAGTAGATGCCATCCAAATTTTTGAAAAGGTCTAATGATCTGTGAAAGCAGCCCGTCTCATTTTAAGAAAGAAAGTAACATAATTGCTACTACTGGTCTCTGACTAATCTAAAAATTAGATAGTCCATATAGCAAAAAATGTATTGAATTATTCTGTCCCTAAGTAATTCTATTTTTTAACACTTAATCTCCTTTCTTTCAAAAATGGTTTCAATGGTACTTGTCCATTCAGACCAGGTGGATGGTCAGCTCTCAAATTCATAATCCATTTGGCCTCTTCTATTTCGGTTTTATTAATAATATCTCCTTCCCTTGCTGTGGGTTCTATTTTAGGTGAAGTTATGTGTGATGTTCACTCCAATATGAGTGTATAGAGAATTAGTCTCAACATGATTGCTGATGTCAGACTGATGTTTAAATGTGCGTTCTTTTGACATCCTGTTAATCTTCCCTACATAATAACTTGGACATCTGTCACAAGTGGCAATATAGATAACATTTTTACTCTGACAGTTAGCATAACCATGAAAACAATATCTTTTCTCTGTGATAGGATGAGTGAAATTATTATTAGCGTTGATTACTGTGCATGCCTTGCATGCACCACATCTGTATGTACCCTTTTACGGGAAGGTTTGCTGCTAGTCTTGATCCATTCTTACTACATAGCATTCTTTTCAAATTCTTTCTGTTCTTGAAAATAAATCGAGGAACCTCTCCTACTATTTCTTTCAATTTATTATCTGATGTCAAGATGGGCCGGTATTTTTTGATCACTAAACATATATCAGCATTATCTGTACTACAGGTGATATTCATTCTCAGTGATTGTGGTCTACATTTTCTATCTTCATAAACAGAAGTATTCACATTCTCAGTAATATTACTAGGTTGGTAGGATGCTGAGTAATATGCTCTGCCCTTCTTGGCCCTCATTGCCAAAGCTTGCTCCTTATTCATCTTAATTTTATCCATTTTATATCCTCGTTCAACAAAATCACATAGCAATTTATTCTCTTCTCGAATAAAAGTCTCTTCTTGTGTGCATAACCTGGATATATGTATCGCTTGATTATCCACTATGTTGTGGAAAATATGCCTAGGATGCATACTAGAATGATGTAACGTGATTTCTCCACATTGATTTCATGAAGAGCATGGTGTCTATTCCCTCTATGGGGTCTAATAGCAATTTTACATCCAAAAAATCCACCATTTCTCTGGATACATTGACCTCAAACTTAAGAAAAGTGGTAGTGTTTGTCAAGTATTCAACAAAACCAATGACTCCTTCCCATAGAACAAAGATATAATCAAGAAATCTATTATATAGTGCAATATTCTTGGCCCATATATTTCCTTTGTCAACAGCCCATTTTTTTCTCCCATTGGGCTAGAACCAAGTTGACAAAGCTATTTGCGCAGGGGGTGCCCATTGCTACCCCCCACTTTTGCCAAAAATGTGTTATCATAAACAAATACATTATTCTCTAGCACCATCTCTAACAGTGTACATATGAATCCTTCTTTGCTTCTCTTAGCAGATCTCGTATGGCTTCTATGCCATAATGATTGGGTATGGATGTAAATAGACTATTTACATCAATAGTAACCAAAAGTAAATCAGAGAGGTTGGTTTTGTCCTTCATCACTTCAAAAAGTTGGTGTAAAAACTGTGCTGTATCTTTTATTACTGTAGGAACTTTATCCAGGTATTTCTTAAGCTCATCTTCTAAATAAATAGACAAAGGTTCTGTGGACCAGCCTCATCCTGCTACTATCAAGTGCATAGAGGGTTTCTGGTGGTCTTTGTGCATCTTTGGTAACCCACTGATAGTGGGTACTACAGGATGCTCAACCATAAAAAACTCATACATATCTTTACTAATACTTCTTTCCATTAGTAACTCATAAAGAGTATATTCGATCTTCAGCTTCATCATATCTAGATCTTTCTTGTTGATCTTTTCATATGTATCTTGGTCATTTAACATTTGATAAATACTTTTAGTGTAGTATTCCGAATCCATTATTACCACCGCACCTCCTTTATCAGCGGGTTTGATAATAATGTCATCCCTCTTCTGTAGCTCTTTCAAAGCATCAAATTCTCCGTGTTAAGTTGAAGTAATGATTGCGTTTCTTTTTCTCTCTCATCTCAAAGACTTGTTGCTCACAAAGACACATAAAAGTATCCACTGTAGGATGACTACATGGTACAAATGTGCAGGGTTTCCTATACTTTCTCCATTCCTGGCCCTCTATTAAATTACTGTTGTTGCCAAAAATATGTTTCAGTGTGTGAAGGCTGGTAGAGAAGGGTGAAGGCTGCCAGACTAGTCAAATAGAATTTGATACATAATTCTGGCATTTCTAAATATAAATATAAAATACAGGCTTGTTTCTTAAATGAAAGAAAACACTGTAAAATGTGAACTTCAGGATTGTAGCAACATTGCCATCTGCTGTAAGGAAAACTAAGCCAATCATTTCAAATCTTCTTTGAAATTAAAATTATGTTTTGTATGTCCTTTAAAGTTAGAATTTGGAGTTGATGAGTCTGGAGTAAGCACCCTGCCTATTGTTTTAAGGCTAAAGTTAATGATGAGAATTTAGATGTGGAATGTCCTTTATTGCTCTAAGTGTAAAAGAATGTAAATGCAGTTTTGGTGTGGCCTGGGAACCAGGAAAGTGTAAACAAATGATGTAATGTTTTAAGAGAACTGCAATTTCAATTTAAACAGTAAGAAAGAGAAATTATTAAGTATTTTGATCTTGGACATCTAACATACAGCACTGCCTGTTGTCTTAAGTAAGTTATCTTAGAAGTGTGTTTTTTTTTGTGGAAATAGCTAGGACTATAAAGATTAGACTAAGTGTTTTTCTGTTATGTCAGAACTGTACTACAAAATTGTTTAAAGTTTCTGTGTGATCTCTGAACTCTTGAATAGCCCTGTGGTGTAATAGTATTGTCTTGTGTTTTAATTATGTATTACTAAATATTTTAAAAACCTTTTACCTGTGGCCGGTTTGTGTAGAGATAAGTTAGCTCTAGTGTACATTGCATATTTACAGAGTTTATTGTACAAGGCCACTCTAGTAAGCCTTGACTGAATAGTCACACTTACCAATTGGATAATAATATTGCACAGTAATAATTGGACACCCTTTTAAGGGCCTTTGGGTAGCTGATAATTATTAGCTGGTGGTGGCAGTAATTACTACTGTATAGTCTGGGTAAAGGGGCACAGCTGGAGAATCTGTGTCAGCCTTTCCCAAGAGTGTCTGTAAAGTTGTATAGAAACTTGTGTGTGTGTGTGTGTGTGTGTGTGTGTGTGTGTGTGTGTGTGTGTGTGTGTGTGTGTGTGTGTGTGTGTGTGTGTGTGTGTGTGCTACTTGGGCAGGAACATGAAGCACTGGTTGGACAGAGAGGGTACTGAAGGTTAGCTTGCCAGCTAGGCTGAGATCTGGACCCTATAGCTGTGCCAGTGGGGAGTCCTATTGGGGACCTGGGGTGCAAGGGAACAACCAGCCCCAGACTGACTGTGATCTCTGTGTGCACTTAAGGGAAATTGTACTTTACTGTGTGTATTTGTTATCCTTTCCTCTTATATGAGATGCCCTCTCTGGTGTTAGTGGTGAGGATTGGGGCTCCTTGATTGCTGGGCCAGGGCACGACCGTCACTTGTGGTTTGCAGTGGTGGGATCCACTTTACATACTAACTGGCTTGTAGTGGTGTGGGTAGAGTGAATCCTGTAGCTTATGTACAGTGATCTCTGAAAGTGTTTTGTACTCAAACAGCCACACAGCAAATACACAGAGTTCAGATCACAATTGTTTCATTTCTTTTGTTAGCCTAGTTAGTCTGGGTGAGCAGGCAGCAAGTCAACAGAGGAGTATGGAAAGCTGACAAGGAGCCAGCTGGTGGAGATGTGCCAGGCTACAGGACTGGTGCATGGAAACCTGACTAAGGCACACCTGACTGCAGCCTTGGTTACAGCTGCATCAGAAAACAGCATCCAGGACGACAATCAGACTGACTGGCAGTGGAGAAACAATATCTTCGGAGAATGGACAGCTCAACCTTTCTGTGAAGGATAATCAGACTAGGAGTGGAGATACAATATCCTCGGAGAATGGACAGCTCAACCTTTCTGCAGTGGACTTAAAAATCCATCTGGAGCTAAAGAGACTTGAGTTGGAGGCCAGGCGTTTGGAGATAGAAGCCAAAGAAAAGAAGCATCAGAGGAGGCATGAGAGGGAAATGTTGACTCTTCGCCAAACCATGGAGGTAATGGGGAAGGGAGTAACTGGACCCAAGAAGCACAACAGGTCAGTAAATTTCTTCCGCAATTTAAAGGGGGATAATTTTGAGAGTTTCATTCATATGTTTGAGAGGCTATGCAAACAGTATAGTGCTGACCAAAGGCTGGCTACAGTTCCTGACCCACTTACTCCATGCAAAGTTGTAAATGCATTTGCTAAAATGTCTGACATTGCATGTTTTGATTATACTGCCATAAAAAAAATGTCTTTCAGAATGTTTTAAGCTAACACCTGAAATGTATAGGAAAAAGTTTTGTGAGAACAGACGCTAGGCAGATGAAAGTGTGTGTAAATATGTTGCTGAACTGAGCACTTATTTTCATAGCTGGATGAGTGGATGTCAGGTCACCACTTTTGAAGGGCTGGCAGACCTTTTGTTGAGGGAACAAGTCCTTAGCACTTTGCCTGAGAACATGAGGATCTGGCTAGCTGATAGACAACGTGCTACTTCAGATGAGGTGGGGAAGAAGGGAGACCTATACCTGGCAAGCAGGGCAGCCATGCACATTAAGGAGACCCTCAGTACTGCTCATGGGTCTAAAGGAACCCATGGTGGGCAGCACAGGCTGCCCTAACAGAACCTGCCAGTAGCAGGGGAAGCCACTAGTCCAGGTACACATCCAGGATCTAGGGTTAAATGTTTTGAATGCAACCAGTGGGGTCATGTGGCATACAGGTGTCCACGGAGGCAAGGTGGGGAACCAAAGATGAGGGAGCCAGTAAGTGGGAAAGACAAAATGCCAAAAGTAGGTTGCCTTGAGACAACAGGGGTATGGAACTACCATTCTGCAGATGTCCTGAGAGGGAAGGATTTAGATGAGGCAGTACCATGTACTTATGCAGTTACAATCAGTGAGGCTAGGAGACAAGCATGTGGGGGTCTGGTAGCCTGAGGGAGACCCAGACAGACTGCATACTTGCAGCCAGGACTGTTGAGGTGGTTACTTCGGGGAGGGAGCTACTCTGTAGCAGTGAGACTGAATGCGAGCCACAGCTGCTTGTGGGTACTGATGTTCCCTTGGACAGAGTGACTGCAAAAGTAGTGGTGAGTAGTAGTACCCAGGCTGACAGTGAGGCACCGCTGTCAGAGGATGCCAGACTTCCTGTGGAAGGGGAGCTGGGAAGGGTTACAAGGAGAGAGTTGAGACAGGCTCAGCTCTCAGACCCTACACTGCAAGGCCTGAGGCAGGTAGCAAGGGAAGCACCTGATTCTCAAGGAAAGGGAGAATCTGTACACTGGGAAAAATGGGTGACTATACAGAGAGTGACCCCCTGAGGGAGGGCTAGAAGGTGAGAGTACAGCAGTTGGTAGTGCCTAGAGCCTACCATCTGGTACTTCTAGCCATAGCCCATGATATTCCCTTTACACATCATATGGGCATAAAACATACAAAGAGGCATATTATGCAGAACTTCTATTGGCCTGGAATTTCCAGAGATGTGACAGGGTACTGCAGGACCTGTGAGCAGTGCCAAAAGGTAGGCAAGGCAGGAGACAAGGTGAGAGCTCCTTTTATGCCTTTGCCTGTGATTGTTGAGCCATTTCAGAGATCAGCTATGGATATATTGTGGGTCCTCTGAGTACCCCAAGTTCCACAGGGAACAAGTATATATCCTAGTTGTAGTGGATTATGCTACACGATACCCTGAGGCAGTGGCTTTGTCCTCCATTGAGGCAGAGAAGGTGGCAAATGCTTTGTTAGAGATTTTCAGCAGGGTGGGTTTCACAAAGGAAATACTGTCTGACAGAGGTGCTGATTTCATGTCAGACCTGCTGGCTCGTCTGTGGAAGTCCTGTGGGGTGATGCACCTGAAGACCACCACTACCATCCCCGGACTAATGGCCTTGTTGAGAGGTTAAACTCTACAAACAAGTCCATGCTACGGGCATTTGCAGATCAGTTTAAGAGGGAGTGGGACAAATATTTGTCCCATCTGTTGTTTGCTTGCAGAGAGGTTCTCCAGGAATACACAGGTTTTTCACCCTTTGAGCTGCTGTATGGGCATAGGGTGAGGGGACCTCCAGATTTAATTTGAGATGAGTGGGAAGGTGTGTTTGAGTCTCACAAGGTGTCTGTTGTGGCATACGTCCTAAACCTCAGGACAAGGCTCAGGGAACTCATGGGCTTGGCCCAGGAGAATCTGGCAGAAGCCCAACAACAGAAAAAGGTGTGGTATGACAGGAGTGCTTAAGCTAGAGAGTATGCTGTGGGGCAGCAGGTAATGGTTCTCATTCCTGTCAGACACAACAAACTGCAAGCAACTTGGGAGGGACCCTACAAGGTAGTAAGAAAGGTAAGTGATAACTACATGGTGGAACTGCTAGGCAGATGGGAGGGGCACAAATTGTACCATGTTAACATGATGAAACCTTACCATGATAGGAGGCCCTTGTGCTGAGCATTTGCAGTGGAATGCAGGAGGAGTCAGAGGGAGATCTGGGGACTGATCTCCTCAGTGAGGCTCGGGCTGACACCTCGGTGGAAGGGGTAGCAATGTCCCAGCAGCTATCTCCTACCCAGGTTCGAGAAATCTGAGCAGTGTTGCAGGAATTTGGGAACATGTTCACTGGGAAACCAGGTGGATACAGGACCCCAAAGGCCTATTAGGCAGGCCCCTTATAGGGTGCCTGAGAGACTCAAACAGAATCTGAGGGAGGAGGTACAGGAGATGTTGGAACTAGGGGTGGCTCAAGAGTCCAATAGTCCCTGGGCCTCCCCAGTGGTGCTGGTGCCAAAGAAGGATGGCAGCACCAGGTTCCATGTGGACTACAGGAAATTAAATAGTCACACAGAGTGGGATGCTTACCCCATGCCTAGGACAGATGAGGCCCTAGAGCAGCTGGGTGGGGTTAAGTATCTTACAACCATTGATCTTACCAAGGGTTACTGGCATGTGCCCTTGACTCCCAGTGCTAGAGAGAAGTCAGCCTTTGTGACTCCTTTTGGATTTATGAGTTTACAAAGATGCCCTTTGGGATGAAGAATGCCCCAACGACTTATCAGAGGCTGGTAGATAATATCCTAGCAGGAGGGTTTGCCCTTGCTTACCTAGATGATATTACCATCTACAGCCATTCCTGGTCAGAGCACCTTCAGCATGTCAGGGAGGTGTTGGGCAGACTACAGAGGGCAGGGTTGACCATTAAGCCGAGCAAATGTCAGATGGGTATGGCAGAGGTCTCCTACCTAGGACATACAGTGGGGAGTGGTAAGAGAAGGCCAGAACCTGCCAAAGTGGAAGCCATTCAGGCATGGCCTGTACCTGTTACTAAAAAGCAGGTGAAGGCATTCTTAGGGACAGCATGTTACTACAAAAAGTTTGTCCCTAGTTATAGTACCATAGCTGCTCCCCTCACAGACCTGACAAGGAAGAACATGTCAGATAAGGTAGTGTGGACCCCTGCATGTGAGCAGGCATTCCAAAAGCTTAAGGAAGCTTTGGGAGGACCTCCTGTGTTAGCCAGTCCAGATTACAGCAAAGACTTTGTTGTGCAAGTGGATGCTTCGAGCCATGGGGTGGGGGCTGTACTTAGCCAGATTTCTTCAGAGGGGGAAGAGCATCCAGTGATTTATCTCAGTCATAGGCTCCAACCCAGGGAGGAATGCTATGCAGCTATAGAAAAGGAATGTCTAGCCATAGTGTGGGCATTGCAGAAACTTCAGCCTTATCTGTATGGAAGAAAATTCACTGTAATGACAGATCACAACCCTCTAACATGGTTAAACAGAGCCAGTCAGCAAAATGCCAAGTTGCTAAGATGGAGCCTGGGGTTGTAAGCATATATGTCAGTGCAGCACCACAGTGGGATTAGCAATGCCAATGCAGATGGGCTCTGAAGACAGGGAATGGGGTGAGGTACACTAAGATAGACCTAGCCCTCTCAAGCGGTGTTTCTCAATGGACACTTGAAAAACAAGCTTGAGTTCTCCAGGAGGGGAGATGTGAAGACTGGTAGACAAGGGTGAAGGCTGCCAGCCTAGTCAAACAGAATTTGATGCATAATTCTGGCATTTCTAAATATAAATATAAAATACAGGCTTGTTTCTTAAATGAAAGAAAACACTGTAAAATGTGAACTTCAAGATTGTAGCAACATTGCCATCTGCTGTAAGGAAAACTAAGCCAAGCATTTCAAATGTTCTTTGAAATTAAAATTATGTTTTGTATGTCCTTTGAAGTTAGAATTTGGAGTTGATGAGTCTGGGGTAAGCATCCTGCCTGTTGTTTTAAGGCTAAAGTTAATGACCAGAATTTACATGTGGAATGTGCTTTATTGCTCTAAGTGTAAAATAATGTAAATGCAGTTTCGGTATGGCCTGGGAACCAGGAAAGTGGAAACAAATGATATAATGTTTTAGCAGAACTGTAGTTTCAATTTAAACAGTGAAAACCAGAAATTATTAAGCATTTTGATCTTGGAACATCTAACCTACAGCACTGCCTGTTGTCTTAAGTAAGTTGTCTTAGAAGTGTGTTTTCTTGCAGAAATAGCTAGGACTATAAAAGATTAGACTGTTTTTCTGTTATGTCAGAACTGTACTACGGAATTGTTTTAAGTTTCTGTGTGAACTCTAAACTCTTGAATAGCCCTGTGGTGTAGTAGTATTTTCTTGTGCTTTAATTAATTATTAAATATTTTTAAAAACTTTTACCTGTGGCTGGTTTGTGTAGAGATGTTAGCTCTAGAGTACACTGCATATTTATAGAGTTTATTGTACAAGGCCACTCTAATAAAGCCTTGACTGATTAGTCACACTTACCAATTGGATAATAATATTGCACAGTAATAATTGGACACCCTTTTAAGGGCCATTGGGTAGCTGATAATTATTAGCTGGTGGTGGCAGTAATTACTACTGTATATTCTGGGTTAAGGACCTCAGCTGGAGAATCTGTGTCAGCCATTCCCAGGAGTGTCTGTGAAGTTGTATAAATACTTATCTCAAAGTGTGTGTGTGTGTGTGTGTGTGTGTGTGTGTGTGTGTGTGTGTGTGTGTGTGTGTGTGTGTGTGTGTGTGTGTGTCAGCTACTTGGGCAGGGACCCGAAGCACTGGTTGGACAGAGAGGGTACTGGAGGTTAACTTGCTAGCTAGCTGAGATCTAGACCCTACAGCTGTGCCAGTGGGGAGTCTTATTGGAGACCTGGGGAGCAAGGGAGCAACCAGTCCCAGACTGACTATGATCCAGAGATTCTGGTCATTAACTTTAGCATTAAAACAACAGGCAGGATGCTTACTCCAGACTCATCGACTCCAAATTCGAACTTCAAAGGACACTTAAGCGAAATTGTACTTTACTGTGTGTATTTGTTATCCTTTCCTCGTATATGAGACACCCTCTCTGGTATTAGTGGTGAGGATTGAGGCTCCTTGATTGCTGGGCTAGGGCACGGCCATCACACGGTGTAACATTTCTTCTGAAACATTTCAAATCTGTGACAAATTCATCAAATGTCGATTTGATTGATGGTATAAAAATCAACCCCTTTTCCATAACATTAATCTGTTCTAGTGTTAGCCTGCATTCTAATAAATTAACAACTAATGAATTTTTATTTACATTTTCCTTCTTCTCATTTCTCTGCTCATTGATCTGGCTGTTCATTGTTCCTTGGTATTTTTTTTTTGTGGGGCTTCAAAGGAGGCAATGAAACCTCTGGCCCAGAGATAGCCTCGCTGAAGGAAGTTTTTAGGAGGCCCTTTAAAATCAGTTATTTTTCCTCTTATTCAAGGTACAATAGTAAAATTCTTGCATATCCCACATGGAGGGTCAACAGTGAGGTGGGAGACACCCAAACAGTATACACACAAAACATGTGCGTCTAAACACCTTTTAAAAACCAGGACTTACTTTTTTTTTTTTTGTCAGACATCGTTATTCAAAGAAGAAAGAAGAAGAAATTACCAACAATGGGATGAGAGAGGCTAGCCAAGAGGGTAAAGAAGAGATTACCAGCAATGGTATCAAGGTTACCTAAAAAGGTAAGAAATATTTCAAAATACTGAAAAATAATGTGATAGGGTAAGACAAAGACTAAGGTTTTAATAAAACTTGGTAAACTGTTGAAATATCTGAAAAAATATCAAACAAATATACTTAGCTGAAGAGAAGTGGCTTGACACGGCTGAATGAGATCTGAGGTAACAGGGAGAGGGGCATGCTGGGTAACATCTTAGCTCAAGAGTTTTTGGCTGATGCAAGCTTGGCATATGGCCACTATAACCCATTAGTAATGACTGAACGAAGATGAACAACATCAGATATATATTTACAGAGTTTCCATTGCAACAGAAGTACTGATCTTGTATATTTCACCAGAAAAGTGTTATTTTATTTGCAAAATGTCATGGTGCAAAGTTCTTATCTTGAATCTGTAAAACTGGTGGGGTTAAATGCAATCTAAGGCATATCTTGTGCCTGCTTCTCACGATCATTATAATTACTTAAAAACAGAATGCGTCTTTCTTTCAATGGCGATGAGATAATATTTTTTGAAAGCATTTGTGTTTTCCTAGTCTGGAAGGGCAATAAAGATAAGCCAAAACCAGACAGTACTTAGTAGAACTATAGGCATTTTAGCATGGATAACCTTCATTTAGGTTAATCCAATTCTATGAGTGTGACTGCCAGTTTGAGACAGTTGTTCCTATTAGAAGGGTATATAATTTTGTGTGTTAGTATCAAGTTAATAGGTTTTGGGGTGTATTTTTTGAGGGCTTTCAATAATGTTTTGTAAGATGTAACAGACTCAAACGGATATGACAAGAAACAACTGTTTAAAAGTTCAACCTGCCAAACATTAGTATACACATGTAACACAAAAGCTGGAACTAGATACTTAAAAAAGCTGTAACACAACAGGTGGGAATAATGACTTTTTAATATAATGACACTTTCTAAATTATAATGATAAATAAAAACCACAGGTACCGGAGCGACACAAGGCTGTCATGGTCAAAAATCATCCAGTCCATGATGAAATAGTTTATTCAGGAACCATAACAAAAGTAACTGAGATAATTGCTTTCACCCAACAGGGCTTCATCAGACCAAATGCAGTCACAAAATAGATACTCTTTTTTATACAAAAAAGGCACAAAACCAAAAGCAATTAAACTTAAACGGACAGACATGTCTACAAGAAACAGGCATCTCTGTACTGAAACTCAGATACTTAAACAGTTAAATAAAAGAATAAATACATATATAAAACTATATATATATATTTATTTATACATACACAAGATATATAAAAAAATATACCCTGGACTTAATGACACAGTACCCCTTAAGCCCTTTTTAATGTCTAGAGGGCTTAGGTAGAGGTAGGATTGTGTCGTACTGTGTGTATTTCATGAGATTTATCATATATTATGTATATATACATGTAGATATATATATTTTTTATATATCTTGTGTGTGTGTATATATATATATATATATATATATATATATATATATATATATATTTTATATGCATTTATTCATTTATTTAACTGTTTAAGTATCTGAGTTTTAGTGCAGAGATGCCTGTTACTTGTAGACATGTCTGTCTCTAAGTTTGTTAGCTGATTTTGGTTTTGTGCTTTTTTTTTGTATAAAAGAGAGTATCTATTTTGTGACTGCATATGGTCTGATGAAGCCCTGTTGGGTGAAAGCACTTACGTCAGTTCCTTTTGTTGTGGTTCCCGAATAAACTATTTTATAGTGGACTGGATGTTTTTTTACCCTGACAGCCTTGTGTTGCTCCTGTACCTGTGTTTTTTTATTTATCATTATTTTTGGATTGTGTGTGGTGCTCAGAGCATTCACTCCTTGGGAGTTTATAGTTTTTGGTTTTATAACTTGTTTCTGCTGTTACTCTCATGGAAACATGGCCGGAAAGGATATGGGGTCTATTGAGCTACCTTATGTGCCGATGAACGGTAAAGACTGTTGCTCTAATTTAGACCAGTTTTTGAATTGTGCTTCTGGGGATGTTGATCCCCTGTTGCTGTACAAGGCAACTAGAGATGGTGTCATGGATGTGTCTGTGGAGTCTTTTGATCGAATGAAGTTGTGTTCAGCAGTGGAGAAGCTGGAAGCAGATTTTCTGAAATTAAAGAGACTACAGACTCAATGGCAGCACTTCAAAGTCTGTATACACCGGAGGATAGTGCTAAGAGGGCTTAGAGTTTTGAAGATGCTGACTACAGGGACTTTATATCCAAAACTTTTATATAAATGGCAACAAGTGACTATTGAGGTAAGCCTCAAATACATGACATTGCTTAATGGTTTTTTTATGCCTGAGGAGGGCAGTTCACGTGTTGCTATTAAGAATCAACAGAGATTATTGTACAAACGCTTTCTGAAGGAAGTGATTGATAAAGCAGTAGAGACTTTGCTTGAAACTGTTGTTCGAACAGAAATGTCATAAATTAGAGAGAGACATTAAAGACTTTCAGCTAGGCCATGTTTTTACATGGCCTACGACTGACACTGTCAATTATGATGTAATGGATACTGTTCATTGACCGGTTAGGTCTAATGTTTTACAGAGTGTCAATACGGTTAATATGGAAGGATTTTTTGTTAAAGCTGCAACTGGTTGTAATGATAACAATGCTGTGAAGGATGTTATAGTTGAAGCTGCACTTACTAATGTGGGGGGGTATAGAGAATGTGTTAGAAGGTGCTGATAATAGTGACTCAGTTGAGCCAGCAGGGGTTTCTGATCAAATGAATGTTAGTGTTGTTGAGACTGTCACTATAGATACTACAGACAGACCCCACTGAATTAGTTGTTCGGAGGAAGGTTGTCCACCATACAGCTGGTTCACAGGCTGGTGGGTCTTGTGGAGGTGTTAATAATGGTATTCAGCACCCTTTCCCTATCAATGCCATACACGGGGGGGGGGGATGAGATCAATGTGCAGGGGCAGGCAGTAAAGGAAATTATCTGCCGAGTCCCAAACCAACCACAACCTCAAAAGGATGTGGGAGAGAATGGGGGTACATTAGTTTGTAATATGTCAACTCGCAGTTTACTGCAGGATGAAGTCGCTGTCCTCTCTAAAGGGCTGACTTTTATCCCAACTTGCTTTAGTGATCTTACAGATACTTTAGTGGATTTTAAGCTTTTTATTAGGAATTTATGTCTTAAGTTGGAATTTAAGGATAGATTGTTGGTGTCCAACAACAAGCAAACAGTTAAAGAAACCTAGTGTGCATGTTCCTGGTGTACCACCTCTAGTGGCTGCTTTTAGTAAACTGATGGAGAATGATCTGTATAGGATGCGGACAGAGGGGAATCATCATAACATCAAAGGTAACCTGATGTTTAAACAGAGGAAAGCCCTGATAGGCCTGAAGAATGATCCTGCCCTAGTGATTAGACCAGCTGATAAAGGAGGTTGTTTAGTACTAATGGATTATGCATTTTATGATGAATCCATGAAGCGGATGCTGGGAGATCAGAGGTTTTATTTCCCTATTGAGTATGAGACAGTAAGGTTACATGTAAAAAGGATATATGATATGCTTGAAGATTTCTATAATAGCCATATTATCACCAAAGAACTTTTTGATTATCTTATGGTTAGTGACCCCCTCATACCTGTGATTCAGGGCCTCCCCAAGATACATAATGATGTCAGATGGCCACCAATGAGGCCTATTGTGTCAAATAGAGGGTGATCAACCGAGCCGTTCTCCATTTATGTGGAGAGGTTTCTTGGTCCGGTTGTTGATGCTAATGTGTATGTACTGAGGGATACACAAAGCAATTTTT